>NW_026899610.1:0-87388 GCF_033153095.1 Gastrolobium bilobum | reverse complement strand
GATAAGAAAATTTGGTGAGAGAGAAACAGGGTTATTTTCGTAAATGTTACATTTTTTTCCTATCTATATTTTATTTACACCCAAACATAGACTTTATAAAAGTTACATAATTTTCCTATCTAAATTTTTTCCAACCAAACAACTTTTTTTACATTTTCCTACTAAACTCACTTTCCAACCATTTTCCTATCAATTACATTTCCTTAGTATTCAAAAAATTTATCCTCAACCAAACGCCCCCTCAACGTATTTTCACCAAAAACCCATCTATCCAATTTGTCTGGATTTATGAGAAACATAGATATCCGCACTGTTTAGAAACCCAATTTGAAGGTGGGATTTTTCGGAAAACCGGTTATCTGGCTTTTAATGCACTGTTGATTTCATAAAGTTACCTAATGTTCCCAGTAAAGTTTTTTCCCACCAAACAACATTTTTTTACATTTTTCTAGGCTTTTTGACCCTTATGCCCCTTAATTAATAATTAATTACCAAATTGCCCCTCATTCAAAACTATTTCGAAAATTTACCCTTCCCAACAAACATAACACCAATCTGCCCCTGTTTGACCGTTGACCACGAAGCCTACCCGGGTACACCATTACCTACCCGGGTAAATTTTGAAACTTTTTATCTACCCGAGTATGTAGGGGTGTACCCGGGTAGAGTTCTTGAATCTGGGAAAATGTTTGAATTATTTACCCGGGTACGGAGCAGTGTACCCGGGTAAACATCGACGGTAGGGTTTTAAAATACCCAGCAGCCCCATTTCGAAAACCCACAAAAGGGGTACCCGAGTAGAGCTGCTGGAGGAGTGTCATCTTGAGCGATTTCAGGCATAATCTTGCACTAATTCGTCTTGTTTGTGATCATCATTCGCGGACCTTGCAACCTCTCTGCCTTCTACCGATTGAAATCGATCAAAGGTGCATTTTTTTTCAGTTTTTTCAATTATGTTATGATTTCTGTTCTGATTCATTGTATTTTCGTTTATATCATTTGATTCTGTCCGAATTATTTTATCAATTTGTATGTCATACGCTTACCCTAACCCTAACCCTAACCCTGAATCTAACCCTAACCCTAACCCTAACCCTAACATGTATCTAATTTCTGATTTTGGTTATTTTTTCAGTTTAATAGTGTGACACAATGACCTCTCGACGCGTTTCAAAGCTGCCAGTGACCCGTTCCGAGAGAAGAACCAAGAGTCGTCACGATGGGTCGTCATCCTCTCAGCCCCAGGCTGCTTCGAGTCAGGCTCCGGACTTGACGTTCGGATATTTGTTTGAGGATGACATTCCTTCACACGAGAAGTTCGTGAAGTTTTTCATGACCCGGAAGATCTGCGAACCGAAATCACTGGATTCGGCATTCTTCAACCTAGAGCGTTTTGACATCGTGCCGCTTCTTGAGCAGACACATTTACTTCACCTGGCGGAGATGCGGTGCCCATACTCGGAGGTTATGGTAAGAGCCTTCTACCAGAACCTTGGCTACTCGCAAGGCGAGCTGACTTCCCGTGTCTGCGGGATTGATATCATCATGACTGCTCCTATCTGGACGGAGCTACTGGGGTTCGATTTTGATGGTGTCACAGGAGCAGCACTATATGATGGAGACAGCCATCATATATTCTGGACGCGATTTCCCGGGTACACTGCTCCGTACCCGGGTAAATAATTCAAACATTTTCATGTTTGTTAGGAGGGTAAATTTTCGAAATAGTTTTGAATGAGGGGCAATTTGGTAATTAATTATTAATTAAGGGGCATAAGGGTCAAAAAGCCCATTTTTCTACCTATCTCACTTTATCTATCTTTCCAATCATTTCTCTATCTATTACATTTCCCTACTATTCCAAAAAAATTTCCTCAACCAAACGCGGCTAAGGAATTTTCCAAGTTGAAGGAGTTAGAAGTACCAAAGAGTAACTGAAGGGTGCCTTCTGATATGGGATGATCCAAAAATGGTGCATCAGCAGCATCATCACCCATTGCTTGATTGAATAATAATAAGAAGAAAAAATTGAAATTCAAAATAAAAATTGGATTTTGATGAAGAAATAAAACACCCCACAATCTAATTAGTTGCGATTGCAGCGAATCTGATTGAGCGAAGCAAAAGGTGTTCAATGGCGGTGTTTCCCATTGAAGCTCCAAGCAATGCAACGTACTGTGAACTGAACCGACCGGTAGTTGAATTGTTCAACAATTACAAGACTTAGACCGGTTCGACTAGAAACCTGTCAATTGTCATCCAAATCTTTGGGGCTGGTCGCGACAGCTTTAACTCAGTTATCAAAAACAGCTTCTATTTGTTTCTTAGATTTGAATCCTCTCGTATAATTTTTTTTTCATATTATTTAACTACAACCACCTTTCTCTTTCTTATCTGATCATGTGAAAATGAATGGTTAATCAAATATAACATAATTTTATATGACCACTTTTCCTCCTGAGGATCCAAATCCTAATATGCTCGGATATCAAGCTACGATAGAATCAAATTTTGAAAATTTTAAATAATTTGCTCATTTAATTTATAAAAGTATCCCACAATTTGCTGTATTTTTTCAACGAATCACATGAATAATATTAATAAGGATTTTTTTTTGGTAAACATATTAATAAGGATTTAATATTTTTATTTTTATTGCAATTTTTTTTTCTAATACACTCATATAAAAGTGAGTGAATCCATCATAATGAGAAGAGATAGAGAAAATTAATAAGGTCTATCTACTTTTACGTGAGTAAGGTAGAAATTTTTTGGTTTTTTATTTTACTTTTTCCTGTACATGAGATAAAAGGGGAATAATTTAATAAAAAATAAAAGGGAAATAAATAAGATGTTATCCTCAAATTGGAATTTGCAACAACAACAAAAAAGCAAAAGATAACTTCAATAAAAATCTCACAATTTCCGGTTACCAAAAACAAAACACAACAAAGTTACGTAAGTTCAATTGGACTCTATTACCTTCTCGCTAAATTTTCTTCTTTGCATATATCAAGGAACCTAAAGTTCTGCCTCATCAATGGCTTATGTGTAGCCCTTCTTCCTCTTTCTAAATTTCCCTCTACTGTTGTTTCCCTCCCTCAACACCTCTTCATATTTTTTCTTTTCAATTGTTTTAGCCGTTACAAATTCACAATGCATTGAAATATTTTACCGTTTCAACTTTATTTTGTGAGGGTCATTGAGGTTTGGTTCCCTACACTCCATAATGTTTCCTTTGATTTTGCCTTTGATCCTCCATGATTTCTTAAATTTCTCTAGTACTAACGTACTGTTTTTGATTGCTCAAGTATTGAATTCAAAAAATTAACATGTTCTTCCAATTATAGATATACATGAGTTGAGTTTTTGGACTATATAAAAAAGAGCCGTTTTCAGAGTAAAAAGCTTTTGTTTTTAATCTTATTAAGAAATTCACCTAATTTTTAGTTTAGTGGTCCTTTTTTTTTTTGGGGACATATTTTAGTGGTCCTTTATCTGGGTTTTGTTCTGGTTTGGTGAGATCTTTGCAGAAAAATCATGGAACAAGTTAAAGAACAACGTGATGATGCTGATATAGAAAGGGAAACTTTGGTTTCAAGTTGACAGTGAAGCCAGAAGTAAAATACAATTATTGCCAAAAGATCAAACCACATAGAATTTAGCTTGCGCTAAAGTTGTATTATTTATAGAAACTCAACTAATAGTAAGATTGTATCATAATTTAAAAAAAAAAATTATACCATTTCTAAATGTTAGCTGGTACTAAAACACCATCTAAAGAACAAATGGCTCTGCCAGTGTAAGTTGTTCAGAATCCTAAAAGCAATTGCAGATTAGTATCTCACAAGCCAGTTTTTCTTCAAGGATTTGTCTCTCTCTATCAGATCAATTTAGTGCATGTTAGTGTATGAAGTTCAAATTTTTTAATTCCAGATATATATAATATAGCCACCATTAATTCTAGCTGATACAGTTTCCAATTTTTAACTTTAGCGCGTTTGACAAAGGATAAAAAAATTTACCTGAGAAACTTAATTACTGTAATACAGTGAAAAAGTGAGTTTGGTAAGAAAATTAAAAAAAAAATTATTTAGTAAGCTGAAATATTATAAAAAATTTGGTGTAAGTTAAACTTTTTTTTATTGTCACTTTTGGTTTCTCAGACAAAATCAAAATATCACCAAAATGATGATATTCTGAAGTGGACAAATTCTTGTAATTTTACACATTACATCGTGTTGGAATAGAAGATTCTATATGTTGTTATGATTTGCTGTGATATGTTGTAACCTGTAGTTTGTTAGGATATGTATAACTGAGTCCTATTGTAATTAAGTGTAGTTACTTATCTTTAGGAAGTTGTTTTACTATTTGGTAACAGACTGTTTGGTAACAGCCGTAACAGCCTATTCTATTTAAGATACATTGATGTACAGTTTTAAATCAATGGAAATACTATCAATTGATATGGTATCAGAGCGATCCCTTGTTAAAAAAAAAAAAAAACTTCCGCAACGTGTAGACTCTGAAAACAGTGAGCAGGAGATAGCTTCTGTTGAAGATGGCCAATGAAAACAGCAGCAGGTTGAAGCCATCAGACCCTGGATCACCATTCTATCTGACTGGATCAGATAGCCCAAGGATTCTTTTAACAACCGTTATGCTGAGAGGAGAAGCCAACTACGAGAATTGGGAAAAGTTTGTTGAACGTCCTCCATGCATTCACTGCGGGAAAACTAATCATGAAGCCTCTCGATGCTGGCAAGCATTTGGCTATCCTGGACGTGGTGGTAGCAGAGGACGAGGACCTGGACGTTTCGGTGGTGATAGGAGCAGTAACCCACAAGGAGGATTCCATGCAAAGCCATTTGGTGCACACGCAGCTCAAACGGAGGAACCACTAAAGCAAGCAAATGCATTCGCCGTTCTGACACATGACGTGGTGACACAATTGTTATCATTGGTTGACAACCCGCAACGCTCAAAGGACAAATTAAATCGTAAAGATTCCCATTGTCACTGGCTTATAGATAGTGGTGCATCACGCCACATGACAGGGGTATTGGAATTGCTGGAGAATGTTACAGATGTTGAACCTTTGGCAATCGGTTTACCCAATGGAGCTATTACTTATGTTGTGCAACAAGGATCTGTTTCGTTTACTCCTTCTTTTTCATTATCCAATGTCTTATTTGTGCCAAATTTAAAGTGTAACTTGATATCTGTATCTCAGTTGGTACGACAACATAATGTTGATGTGGTATTCACTAATAATAGTTGTGTTTTGCAGGACCGCAAGCTGAGGACGGAGATTGGATTGGGTGATCACAGGGATGGTGTGTATGTGTTTCGACCAAGCCAAGCAGCAGCTTTAACAGTTCGCTCCAGTGATACGCAAGAACTTTGGCACAAGCGGTTGGGCCATGCATCATCCGAAGCACTTTCTCTGATTCCTTTTTCTAGTAGCATTCGATTTGGCAATGTAAACAATAAGGCATGCGATATTTGTTATCGTGCCAAACAAAATCGATCCTCGTTTCCCATTAGTGATCGAAAGAGTAATAAAATTTTTGATCTTCTTCATTGTGATACATGGGGTCCTTACCGCACTTCCTCTTTCTCTGGTGCTTATTATTTTTTAACGATAGTCGATGACTTCAGTCGTGCTGTTTGGGTTTGTTTGATGGGTGACAAAAGTGAAACTTTTGGTGTGTTACGAAAATTTCTTTTAATGGTGCAAAATCAGTTTAATACAACAGTTAAGAGTATTAGATCAGATAATGGAACTGAATTTACTTCCAACAAGATGATTGAATTATTCACTGCCAATGGTATATTTCATCAGAAATCCTGTGTTCATACGCCGCAACAGAACGGTCGGGTAGAACGGAAGCATAGGCATATTCTAAATGTGTCTCGTGCTCTTTTGTTTCAAGCAAACTTGCCAATCAAATTCTGGGGAGAGAGTGTGATGACAGCAGCTCATATTATTAATAGAACTCCCACAAAGCTTCTCAATGGCAAAACTCCTTATGAGCTTTTGCATGGATCTGTTGCTGATTACAGTCACTTAAGGATATTTGGCTGCCTATGTTATGCGGTGACACAACCAAAACCTACAAACAAATTTAGTCCACGGTCTAGGCGGTGTATGTTTGTTGGTTATCCTCATGGGCAGAAAGGTTGGAGAGTGTATGATCTTAATACTAAGGAATTCTTTGTGTCACGAGATGTCAGTTTCCACGAAGATGAGTTTCCTTTTGTTGCTATAAGTGTGCCTACACCTAGCCCATCATTACCTACATTTATACCAATAGATTCTAATGATTCTGCCAATCCAGTATCTCAATCAACTTCAAATGATTGTGAGGTAGAAGTGCAGTTGGAAGATAGGGGGAGTGTCCATCAGTCTGAAAGGGAGCCGAATGAAGATTCTACATCAAATGCTGATCAAGTGCAAAGGAGTGAGGATCCAGCTCCT
Organism: Gastrolobium bilobum; assembly: GCF_033153095.1. Taxonomy (NCBI): domain Eukaryota; kingdom Viridiplantae; phylum Streptophyta; class Magnoliopsida; order Fabales; family Fabaceae; genus Gastrolobium; species Gastrolobium bilobum. Next base: position 80,904 of record NW_026899610.1, on the reverse strand, counting down.
GCTCTCGTACAAAGGAATGAAGATTCAGCTCACGAACTTGTGCAAAGAAGTGCAGAATCAGCTCAAAACGATTCTCTTCGTCCAGCACGCACACGAAGGCCTCCGTCCTATTTGAGTAACTACAAATGTAATCTGATTGAGGCACATACATACACTCCCAGTCTCACCTCTTCTAGCTCCACCTCAGGTATACGGTATCCAATTGCCAACTATGTGAATACTAACAATTTTTCTTCAAAACATCGAGTTTTTGTTGCTGCTATTGATGCAGGTAGTGAACCTCGGTCATTTAAAGAAGCAATGACCAATGATGTTTGGCGTAAAGCTATGGCTCAGGAGATACATGCACTAGAAGAAAATAATACGTGGACTATCACTGATTTACCTGCAGGCAAACATGCCCTTCCATGTAAATGGGTATATAAAATTAAATATCATTCCAATGGTAGCATCGAGCGCTACAAAGCAAGGTTGGTAATTGCAGGTAATCATCAAGTTCCAGGAGAAGATTTCCATGAAACTTACGCTCCTGTAGCGAAAATGGTGAGTGTTAGAACTCTACTCTCGGTTGCAGCTGCAAAAGGTTGGTACTTGCACCAAATGGATGTTCATAATGCGTTTCTTAATGGAGAACTGGACGAAGAAGTGTATATGCGCATACCGGCAGGCTTTAATCAAGGACAAGGAAGAAAAGTGTGTCGTTTGCAAAGGTCGTTATATGGCTTACGACAATCTCCCAGGAATTGGTTTGCAAAGTTGAGTTCCTCACTTATTAAATACGGTTTTGTTCAATCCGAAGCAGATCACACTTTGTTCACTTTGAAGCGTGGTTCTACCTTCTTGACCATACTAGTCTATGTTGATGATTTGGTGTTGGCAGGCAATGATTCCCAAGCATGTCAAGAGGTTAAGATTTATCTTAACAAGTGTTTTAAAATTAAAGATTTGGGTCACTTGAAATATTTTTTGGGCATCGAGGTTGCCCGTAGCAATGAGGGTATCTTCTTGTGCCAACGAAAATATGCATTAGATATCCTCAAAGAAACAGGTTTGTTGGATTGTAAACCGGTTCAGTTTCCAATTGAACAGAATCATCGCTTAGCTCTGGCAGATGGACCTGACTATGATGATCCAGGTCGCTATAGAAGAATTGTCGGCAAGCTAGTGTACCTTACGATCACTCGTCCTGATTTGAGTTATGTAGTGCACACTCTTTCACAGTTCATGCAAGTTCCAAAGGAAGCACATTATGATGCTGCCATTCGGGTACTAAGATACATCAAAATGAATCCTGGCCAAGGTATCCTCCTTTCTTCCAAAAGTGATCTCAAAATTCATGCTTTCTGTGATTCAGATTGGGCCAGCTGCCCTTTAACTCGCCGGTCAGTTTCTGGGTTCTTCATTATGCTTGGAACCTCACCTGTTTCTTGGAAAACAAAGAAGCAACTCACTGTCTCACGCTCCTCAGCAGAGGCTGAGTACCGCTCCATGGCTGCCGCGACAGCAGAATTGATATGGTTGAAGTCTTTTCTTGCTTCACTTGGTGTTATCCATGATGATCCTATGGAATTATGTTGTGATAATCAAGCCGCTATACATATCGCGGCAAATCCTGTGTTCCATGAGCGAACTAAACACATTGAAATTGATTGCCATTTTGTCCGGGAAAGGTTGGTTTCTAAGACGATTCGAACTACTTTTGTTCGTTCTCATTTGCAACTCGCAGACATTTTCACCAAAGCACTTGGTCGTGTTCCATTTCTTGCCGTTCTTTCCAAGTTAGGCATTTCATGTCTTCATGCTCCAACTTGAGGGGGAGTGTTGGAATAGAAGATTCTATATGTTGTTATGATTTGCTGTGATATGTTGTAACCTGTAGTTTGTTAGGATATGTATAACTGAGTCCTATTGTAATTAGGTGTAGTTACTTATCTTTAGGAAGTTGTTTTACTATTTGGTAACAGACTGTTTGGTAACAGCCGTAACAGCCTATTCTATTTAAGATACATTGATGTACAGTTTTAAATCAATGGAAATACTATCAATTGATACCATTTATCACATCGTATTTACATGTGTTCTGCTTTGAGCAGATCTGTCCGACCTACGGTCGGGTCTTTGATATTGGATCTAGGGCTTTCTCTCTAGCTACCTACGAATTAGGTATCGTGGGGACAACAAATCACTACACACTATATGATGGCTTTAGCCAGAAGGGGTGTGTGTATGCACTGTCGTGTCTTAACTGAAATAGGGTTAGAGAGATCAGTCATATCTGTAGTCTTTAGTCTTATTTATAGAGCTTACCTCTGAACTGATGTTGGTTGGACTTCTTGCTACTGTGGACCTTTTTCTGGTTCATAACAACATGCAAATGAGAAGTCTATCCAAATTTTTTATAAACTCTTATCAAACCCGATATTCTTTAAATTTCATGTGCATTTTTTGAGACAAAATTAAAACTCCCTTGCCAAACACTCTCTAGGTGCATCATAGGCAGAGAAGGAGGAATTAAAAGGGTTCTTTAATTTTTTATTATTTTTTTTGAAATAAACCAGTCGATATGAGACAAAATTCTTCCTACTACCCAAGACTCGATCTCGGACCGTGGTTAAGCTGGAAATAGTCTCATTTTCTCCCTGTTTTGCTATGACTAGAAAGAAGGGTCAATTTTAGACTTGTCCCAAGTAGCGGAAGGGACCAGGGGCGATAACCACTGTGTATTAACTTGGACCTAAATTATTTCCCCACGTGCGGAGTAGCTTCATCAAGGATTGAACTGGTTGGAGTCCATTGACCTTAGGGTCCACCAATATTGTACCTAGTAGGACCAGAAGACTATTCTTATTCTCCAAGTCTTTGTTTAGTAATTTATCTATACTTCGAACTTTGTAGAGAAAAAAACAAAAACATAATACACAAACGAAGACTTCATTTATTTTTTCAAGGTAAGAATATTTTAAATTATTTTTTGTGTCAATTGAAATTAAAGGATGTATTTTTGAGATGGTTATATTTATAAATTTTTTATTTACAAACTCAATTATGTATTATAGGTAATACACTCTTGAGTCCATGTATTATTCATAATACATAATTAAATTTGTAAACAAAAATTTATAAATATAATATTTCTCGTTATTTTTTACATTACCAGGATGCATCCATTCTTCTACATGCTAATTTAAATTTTACGTTCGAATAGTTTATATCCATTTCAATTATTATTAAAGCAACCCATTTCTTAATTTTTAAAAAAAAATTATGATCAATAATCTAAAATACAATGAAACTATTGCTATATAGCAACCTTAATTTTTACTGTCAATGTAAAAATGTTTATATCATTACTAATTTAATATATAATTATTTAATTTTCCTGTGGTTAAACTAAAAATATTAATAAATGTCAATGTATTCTTTTACGTTAATAATACATGTCAACTAATTATAAAAAAGAGATTATATTTATAGAGGGATGTTATACTTACAACTTTTTTTTTTTACAATCTCTTACAATCATATCTTATCACTGTTGATTTCTGCCAATCAACGGTTATGATTTTCGCAAATTAAACTTATTAATTAATTATTAATTCACAATAAATGATAACCATTGATTGACGGAAATCTATGATTGTAAAAGTTGTAAGTATAACCTACCTCATATTTATAATCTATTTTTTCTTATAATTATTTTCATCATTTTTAGATTAAAATCAAATTAACGTTATAAAATAACATTAAATAAAAATAACTGATTCGATTTTAATTTAATTATAAAAAATAATTGTTAGAAATTTATCAATTATAACCAACATCTTAATTATATATAATAAAATTAAAGAAATAGAAATGTGAATGCTCATGAACCATGATTTATGATGCACCTACATTTCAAAAAAGCAAGGGGGAAAGGGAATAGCGTAATAGTGTTGACGCGTAAGAAGGTGTGGATGTTGGTGAGCCAACCCTTTTGCTAGCTGGCTGTCGGGGAGAGGTCCCCAGATCCCTCTCGCTCTGCACGTGACTCACACCCTCCCTCCCTCTCTCTCTCTCTCTCTCTCTCTCTCTCTCTCTCTCTCTCTCTCTCTCCTCAACTCTCTGAAAGAGCACATCGCTTTCTTCTTCTATTAATCCAAAACCCAAAACTCATCTCTCTCTCTCTCTCTCTCTCTCTCTATTTCATTTCCTCGTTTCTGTCACACTTTCTTCTCTCTCTCTCTCTCTCTCTCTACTTGTATGTATTGGTGTGTATGCGTAATGATGATTCCACTGTCTCTATAGCAAATTCAGATTCAAATGCTATTGGACGCGAAACCAGATTCTGACTGAAATGCTTGGATCTGCTGCCGGTGAATTCACTCCTCCTTTTATCTATCTGATCATTATGTTTTCGCTTTTGCTCATATTATTGCTCGCAATTTCAATTCGGTTATGTTTGATTCTTTTTTTCTGATAACGCGGCATTCTCAGTTCAGGCATTGTTCTGTGTTTTTAGCATTGGTTATTTGATATGCTTTTTGGAATGATTCGATTTTTTGTTTTTATATTTTTTGTGATTTACAGTGAATGGAGTTGAGTCTGTGCTTTTGCTTGTTATATTATGCAGCTGTCGGTTTTGAAAATTGGAATTAGAATCCTTGAATTGGCTGAACTTGGGAATTTTGCTGTGTTAGGCTGTTGAATTGAATTGTACTTGGATTTTCTTAAAGAAGTTGTGATATTTGCTTTCAAACTTTTTGCTGCTGCTGTGTTTTTTCATGCGAATCCGGGATATGTGAGAACATTCTTCCATGTTAGGCAGTTTCTGTGTTGTATTACTGTTGTAGTAATTACTAGTTCTGTCTCTGTCCTATGCGTCGTATTGTTAATGTTATTTTTTTTCTGTTTTTGTTGTTTGCAGTTATACTGATTGAATTAAAAAATACATAAGTAAATGAAGAAAAGAAATGGTTTAAAATAAATAAATAAATATAAATCCGGAGCTGTCTCCCTTTGGTTTTGTCTAAAACAAGTGTGGGAACCGTTAAAGGGAAGAGAATATATAGAAAAGTGAAAGCAAATTTGACCATGGGTAGAGAAGAGAATAGACCTGGCCTAGAGTTGGGATTGTTGATTTAGCTGGAAAATTGAGGATGGGGATTGTGTTAATAGTACAGGTCGAAATAAAGATACTTGAGAGAAGTGAGAATAGAAGAGAATCTTTTACTTGTTAATAATACAGTTCGAAAATGATGGGTTGTAAGTTAATAGTGGATTGTATTAATAGTACAGGTCGAAAATGATATGTTGGAAATATGACAACTTGCACATAGAGATTTACTTTTACTTGTTTTATGGATGATTTTGACTGAGAGGCTGAGATAGTCACTGCTTCTTTATGTCCTATGAGTTCACCATAGTTATATATCAGTTCTGAAATGCATTAGTATCACGGGATTCATGCATGGTGGAGCCAGTGCAATTTTAATAAAGTCGCAACTTTTCTTTTTTTGTATGGTAATTTTATTTTCTCTTGGTTTTAAATGCTTCAGTTTCCTTTTTTATGTAATTACTTAGAAATTCTTCATTCCTTATCTTAGCTGATGTTGTGGTCTCATTTTAATATGCCACATACCTTATTATTTGGTTCATGCAGGTTACATGGCCTCCAGCTTGAAACAGTTGGAATTACTGAAGTATATATTTCAATGATTTGTATTTTAAGAACTACTTTTAGCTTGGATAGATCTCATATGGGTTAAGAGGTGTGGCGAAATGGTTTTTCATTCCAAATATATAAGAACATGGAGGAGACACGAGAAGATGCAGGGCCGGCAGAGCAAGGTCAATCTAATGTATCGTGGTGGCCTTCTGATTTTGTTGAAAAATTTGGATCTGTTTCTTTGGGTTCTCAAGATGAGACCTTGAATAATGAAGAATCTCCTAGACATTCTCACAATGATGTTTTGTCACCTCAGAAAGCATCACAAATTCTCTGGCGCACTGGAATGCTTTCTGAACCAATACCAAATGGATTTTATTCAGTCATTCCGGTGAGGATTGATTTATACATTAACTTAATGCATATGTCTGTCTGCTTTTGTTGGAGTTGGTATAAATCTTTTGTTGGATACAGTTATTGCTGAAAGTTCATACTTTATACCAAAGTTGTAAGCTTTTTTATTTTCTTTTGCTTTGTTGCATATTCCAAAATTAGCATCCTAATTTTGATTTATTGTGTTAGTTCTTGTGGCTTTTTTAAAAAACAATTTTAATGTTTGATAAGTTCCTGGCATGATGCTTGAAGTAGTTTTATTACCAATATAGTTCTCATTGAATTGAACATATCACTTCAGAATGATTTAAGCCCAAAAAAATAAAAATGATAGAATGACAGTTATGATCCACTAATTGAGAATAATCAATTTGAGTTGGAACTTCTAATTCTATTTACATGGGAGAAAATGATCCTATGTAATATCCATATACATTTATTTTATCATTTTATTTTATTTAATTATTTTATTTTTATATAAAAAAAATCTTAAGTGTAAGGGAGAAATGAGGATATTTTTGAAATTATATGGTTTTGGTAGGGAAAGATTCTGGTTAATAGGTTATTAGATTGATTGGTGTATTATGATGTGGTTCAAAATAATAACCCAATGGTCCTTTTATACTAATAATTAGGCCAAGTTCTAGTGCAGTATTATTGGTACAAGCTCAAGCCCCCTAATAAAATAAGGATACTAACCCTAATTAAACAACGAAACAAATCAGGAAACATAATGAAATTAAGAAACATCTCCTTAACATTGCTTCCTTAATTAGATGACTAATTGATTCCACAATAAAGATACTCTAAATATATTCTAACAGATATTTTTTATTCTGTGCTATCTTGATTGTCCTCTCTTAAAAATTCTTTCAATAACCAAATCTTGTAAAAACTTAAACTATTTGGTGGAGCAGAGGTCCAAAAATATTTTTATGTAACTAGTCTTTTCTACCAAAAATGAAAACGGCCCCTCTGTGAGGCAATTTATTTATTTATTTGAGTGTGTGTGTGTGTGTGTAAATGAGGGTTATACAAGATGTGAATATTTTGAGTACAAGTGTTCTTATTATAAAAACTGTAGGAATAGCGTTAATTATCTTTTGCAGCTACTTGGTAAGGATGTAGGTGGTGCTTGAGACAAGAGGTTTATAATTAGTGGAGCTGAAGTCACAATGTGCATGAGAAGGCTAAAGTTATTGTTGCTTATCATAACATTATAATTGTGGTGGTTACAGAGAGCCAAAGACATGTCCTTAGCCTGTGCAAAATAGTTGGTGTTTTTAGTATCATTAGAGTGTCATTGATTGTTAAAGAAAGGCTAATATATTTTTGCATGAAGAGGGAAACTTTTTGTATTCTGGAATTTGACACTGGTTACAATAAATATATATTGTGTATGCATAAATTTTATTTGTAAGTATTTTTCTGTAAATTTTCAGAATGTGGACCACTTTAACAATGGTGATGGTATTGTGAATCAGATGAAGGTTTTTTATCGGAGCGGATCATAGTTCAGCATGTTCTGTTAACTATATTAAGTTCTTATGGAGTTATGGTTACTTAGCTGTACTAGCCAGTTTTACTTAGTGATAGAATTTTACAATGTTTTTCAATATTATGGATCATGACATGTATTGTTGTTTGATTTTGTTTGAGTTTGAGAAATATAATATAAAATATAAAAATCATTAGTATGCCTTCACCCAACAGCTTAAGCTTTTGGGTTGAATTGACACTTTATAGTTTGTGGCTCGTGGTTCTTGATGTGTAACTAAAATGATTTTCAACTCAATGTATTGTCATTAATTAATCTGATAATGTGCAGGAGACCAGACTTAAGGAACTTTTTGATAGCATTCCTACCTTGGACGAGCTTCATGCTTTGGGTGGAGAGGGTTTTAGGGCTGACATCATTCTTGTGGATTCAGAGAAAGATAAAAAGCTATCCATGTTGAAGCAACTGATTGTGGCATTGGTTAAAGGATTAAACTCAAATCCAGCGGCGATAATTAAGAAGATAGCTGGATTAGTATGCATTTTGCTATATTTATTACGTAGCTCTTTTTTGTGTATATGGATATCCTAATATATTATTGTTGCTTCATTCTCATTATCTGATAAGTTAATTTTTCCTTGTACAAGAATATATTTTACAATTTCAATGCATATTGTTTCAAATAATGCATTTAATTAAATATATTGCCAAATAATTTCCAAAATGGTCATAGTATAAACTTTTCAAGAAACAGGTTTATTTTAGACTTATTTGGCTGGGCCGTGTTAATATTTTTGCTTTCTGATTTTAGTCAGCTGCAACTTTGTTTTGAAGAAACCATTTCATTATAATTATTAGTTACAAGCCTGTTGGTTGACATTAGAGGGAATAGATCAATTATGTATGAAAACTTTCTTTCAATTGCCTCCATTTATTGTTTAGTTTATGTTCTAAGTGTAGTTAAAGGTGTTTTGCATTTATTTTGACCTCTTTTTCTGGACAGGTTTCTGATTTTTATAAGCGATCCAATGTGGAAAGTCCAGCAAAAGTTGCATTAGATGAAACGTCTCACATCTTTGAGAATCGAGGTGTCCAGATGCTGGGGCAAATAAAGCATGGTTCATGCCGTCCTCGTGCTATCTTATTTAAAGTATTAGCTGATACTGTAGGTCTTGAAAGTATGCTCATGGTGGTAAGCTCTGATTTCTGTTGGTGGGCTTAATTTCTTTCTGCCAAACGCAGTATATGCTTTGCAGCTAGTTTACTAATTTTTCAATGTAATTACAAATTTACAATGCGTCTGGCAAAAGAATTAATGGTAAATATACAATGTTTGCTAGTTTTTTTCTCTCTTCTCACCTAGTGCGATAAGGGCTTGGTTTGTTGTTGTTCTTTTTCAGTTCTGTTCATTATCATGTCTAACTTTTGAAGGATATGTCTTCTTTACCAGGGCTTGCCAAATGATGTGGCTGTTGAATGTGTCGATTCATACAAGCATATGTCTGTGATAGTTGTATTAAATTCTGTGGAAATGCTGGTTGATCTTATGCGGTTTCCGGGCCAATTGTTACCACGATCAACCAAGGCAGTTTTTATGACTCATATTTCTGCAGCAGGAGAGAGTGATTCAGCAGAAAATGATTCTTGTGATTCGCCATTAGAACCAAACAGTCCTTTATTTGGGGTTTCAGAAAGGTTAGATCCCAACAGGTTTGAAAACTATTGTTATTGTTGCTTGGGATTTATTTCACTTTTGTTCCCTTTAAGTTTGATTTTGGTACCCCTAATTTTATTATAACAATGTTGTTGTAGTTATTTAATTGCTGCTATTAAGTTCTTGTGGAAGATTAATGTTGATGCTGCACTTTTCCCCCCTGATGTGGTATTGTGCCACATCATCTCCAAGTCAGCAAATTCAATTACAAAAAAAGCGTCATCATCAACTTGATGCCATTTTGGCAAAACAAAATGGCATGACCACATCAGCATCCGAAATAGGAGTTTATAAAACAGGGGATAACATTGTTGCAATTGAAAGTAGGGGGACCAAAATCAGAATTTAGTGAAACTATGAGGTCCTAAAGTGTCATCAAGCCTTCTGGTTTTTAACTGTAGATTTTACTTCTGATTATGCATTTGCCAAGCAATTGTCAAGTTGGTCTTACATTGACAATTGGTTCAAATATAACTTTCCTACATTCTTAATAACAAGTGAATTGGGAGATTCTATGTACTAAACCTTTAGGCCTGTCTTTATATCTGTTAATCCAGTGACGAGTAATCAAATGATTGGTGTTGGTTTTCTTTGTCGCCTCTAATAGTGCTGAGAAGGAGGAAAACCTCCAATTCCATAGAAGATTTGAAGCATCTCCAAATGTATCGGGCCTTTCCTTGAGAAATATGATGTTACGATCACATAGCAGTTTGAGGTAATACTTTCTATTGCTTATCCAGAATGTTTCATGTTGGCCTTTTCTCTTTATTTTCATTTTAGTTGCAGAAATTCTTCTATTTTTTTTCACTTTTAGTTTTTCTTTTATCAGGGTCAATTTTTTTGTATGATTTGTGAAGCTTTTCTGACTAGAATCTCTTCAAGATGCACACTACTAACCATTTTTTGTTGAATGATTTTGTCAATTATCTCAGTTTGTCTCATAGTGAACCCAACATTGCAACTGCATTTGGTCGGCGTAGTCGGAGAAAGGTCATTGCTGAACATAGGACAGCTAGTTCAAGGTTATTCATAATTTTTTTTTGGATGGGTATGAGCATGCATATGTTAGGTTTAGGTTTAATACACATCCGATCTTGTTTTTTGTTACTTAGTTAATTATGGTTCTCAGAAACTTTTTCTTAGTTTGATTTGTTAGATAAAGCCTTTAAATTATCATGGATGGCAGTATGAGTGTTTTCTTGACTCTGGTTTCCTCTTGGTCTCTGTCAGTATATAAAGGTTTATAGTGTTGAGGAGCTAGAGCCTAGACTGTCTGACACTACAACACAGCCATAGATATTGTTGGCAAGAACAAACAGCCCATAATTGCGAGTCTGAAGAAATTTCCTATGAAATTATGTTGTATCCAATTTGATAGGACAGATCATCAATGGTTACTCTGTCCAAATTTGGAATGTTTCTCATTATAGAATTTTCAGAAAAATATTAGTCTTTGTCTGTTATTGAAATTTTCTGTTGCTGTAATACAATTTTCATCTTTAGACTTGGAATTGAAACTGGTTGCATATACACTGTACAATGATTCTTAGAAGCAGCATAGATGGATTTATTTGACATATTTTACCGTTGTTTACATGTGACACATTTTGTCTGCTGTGGCGGAGCCACATGTTATCTAAGGGTAGCCTCGGCCCGGGCTAAATTTTAACAAATTGCACTTATCATGTATAATTATATAATTAATTATAATTTGGTCCGGTCTAAAATTATAATTTGGCCCGGGCTAAAATTTATAATTTGGCCCTATCAAAAAAAGAAAATATATTTGATGAGAGATTTGGGTAAGTTGTATTAAGTTATGTGTTCCATTTTCGCTTATATAAATTTTTTTAAATATATTTAATAAAATTATAACTCTTTTTGATACTGTCTGCCTAGGTGTTTTGTATTTAATATAATTTAAATATATTATGATATGAACTAATTAAAATTAAAAGAAATAAATACACATATAATTTTTTAGCCCGGGCTCCAATTGGAGCGTGGCTCCGCCACTGTTTGTCTGGTTTCAAACTGAGAAATTTAGTTGAAGTGTATCATAGTGGATATGAGAACGATCAAGAATGATAGCAGCAGAAAATGATGATAAATTGCATATGGTTATTTGTAATAAAGACATTTTATTGTCATGGTATTGCCTGTTTAGAGGTAGACTTATTTATTTCTCACTGAGAAATGAAGTTTAATGGCTTCAAAATGTGGATGTTTGGTTTCTACAGTCTTCATAGATTATTCTGATTTTCAAAAGTAATGCATGTGTGACTTAAAGACGTTGATGTTTTGGGTGTGGAACAAGATGTGATCACTAAGTCTATACCTGCACTAGAACTGCACAATGATGATTGGAGCAAAAATAGTTGTCAGAATTGCAGAACTGAGAATGAATTTTCACTTGGCCTGATGTTATGAGGAGAAAAATAGTGTTTAATAATAATGCCATTAAGACCAAAGCTATCTGGAAAGTTCAAACAAATTTTATTTTCAAAATTTGAATAAATAATGGGAGAATATGTTAATTCTAGTTTCGACTATTTGATCTGCTTTGCTTGCATGTTTTCTCTGCTGTGATATTAGATGCCCTTGTAGTATGTTGGCTATTGGATCTTGTATAAATTGTCAAAATTAGATTTGTAAGATTATTGTACCACCTTCTGATCTTCAAATATTTGAAACTTTGACTTTTGATTATTTATCTAAACTTTGATCTTAGTCCATTAAAAGTCAAGGGTGAATATGACCTTGCTTAGACTTGAAAAGTAGGATTGTATTATGTGAAAATTGATAATTAGAAATGTACAAGAGCTCTCTATTTATAGAGGCTAAAATGACCTAATGGAGTAAGCCCAAAGAAGATTCTAGAATGAAAAATAAATAAAAATAAATAATTACAATACAATTATTTACAACACTCCTCCTCAAGTTGATGAATAGATATTTATCATTCTTAGCTTTCTAGTAAGCTCTTGAAATCTATCTGAGGGAAGTCCCTTCGTCAGAATGTCAGCTAATTGATGCTCAGAAGGAATGTATAGAGTGGTGATCAACCCGCTACCCAGATTCTCTTCGATGAAATGATAGTCGACCTCAATATGCTTAGTCTGATCATGTTGAACTGGATTATGAGCTATACATATGGCTGACTTATTATCACAAAATAGCTTCATAGGTCCTTCATATCTTATTTTAAGATCATCAAGTATAATCTTCAACCACAATAATTCACAAATGTCTTGAGTTATAGCTCGAAATTCAGCCTCTGCACTTGACCTGACAACCACATCCTGTTTCTTACTCCTCCATATCACTAAGTTATCACAAAGGAACATACAATAACCAGTAGTAGATCGACGGTCAGTCACGGATCCAGCATAATCGGCATCAGTATAAACTTCTAAAGAAAAATCGCCATCATGCCGGAATAACAATCCTTTACCAGGAGTGGCTTTAAGGTACTGAAGAATTCTCTCTATTGCTTGCATGTATTTTTCTTTTGGGTTATGCATGAACTGACTCACAATACTAATAGCATAAGCTAGGTCTGGTCTAGTATGAGCCAAATATATCAGTCTCCCAACTAGCCGTTGATATTGTCCTTTAGCAACTGGAGGACTCGGCTTTTCATAACCAATATTGTGATTCTGCTCAATAGGAGTACTAGATGGTTTACACCCAAGTTTTCTTGCTTCTTTAAGAAGATCTTGGACATATTTCCTCTGACTGATAAAAATTCCTTCCTTTGAATGAGCTACCTCTATCCCTAGGATATATTTCAATCTCCAAGGTCTTTAATCTCAAATTCAGAGGCTAGTCGTGCTTGTAGAACATGTCTCTCCGCAATATCATCTCCTGTTATAATAATTTCATCAATATACACAAGGAGCACAGTAAGCTTCCCATTTTGGGAGTGCTTAAAGAAAAGTGTGTGGTCTCCTTGATTCTGTTTGTATCCTAAGGTCATCATAACCTTAGTAAACCTCCCAAACCAAGCACGAGGAGACTGCTTCAATCCAAAAAGGCCTTTTTTAACCTACAAACTTTATTTTCTCCATCAATAGAGTCAAAACTAGGCGGGATTTCCATGTAAACTTATTCTAATTCACCATTAAGGAAAGCATTCTTCACATCAGATTGATTTATATCCCATCTGTTATGGGCAACAAGGGACAACAAGGCTCTCACAATATTCATCTTTGCAACTGGGCAAAGGTTTCTTCATAATCAATACCATAGGTCTGAGTGTAACCTTTAGCGACTAATCGAGCCTTTTATCTCTCAAGAGTACTATCAGAATTGTACTTTAGGGCATAAACTCATCTGCACCCTACTGCTTTCTTTCCACTGTGTTTATCAACAACCTCCCATGTTTTATTCTTTACCAAGGCATTCATCTCCTCTTGCATGGCCTGAACCCAATTCTTTTCTTTTATTGCTTCGTGCATTGATTTTGGGATGGCAATGGAATCTAGTACTGACATAAAGCTTTTGTGCTGCATAGAAAGGTTAATAGAAGAAACAAATTGAGAGATAGGGTATTGGGTGCAAGATCTTTTTCCTTTTCTTAAGGCAATGGGTAAGTCATCAAAGACAATAATATCATAATCAGAAACAAGAGATTCAGGACTTACCAATGATTCAGACAATTGAGGTTGCTGGTGAAGCAGTATAGGTTGTTTCCTCCTCTGATATACCAATTCAGGTGTCAAAATTTTCTGTATCTCAGGTGTACTTGAAGGTTCTGACACATCTGGAGTAGACACAGGAGGAAGGATGACCCAGACTCAAAGAAGGAAGATGGTGAGTCTTCTGAAGAACTGCTCTCCCCTTGAAGTTGAGGACCTTGGAAAAAGAACTCAGATTCATGAAAGGTGACATCCATAGAAACAAAAAATTTTTGACTCGAAGGATGATAACACTTGTAGCTTTTTTTATCAGAGGCATAACCAAGAAAGCTATACACTTAAGAGCCCTAGGATCTAACTTACTGCGATGTTGTTTATGAACATGGACAAAGACAACACAATCAAACACTTGTGGAGGAAGACTCTGCAAAATAAGAACAGAAGGAAAGAAGAAAGTCATGGAATGAATAGAACAGTTGTTGTTAAGGACCCGTGAAGGTAAGCGGTTGATCAAAAAGGCTACAACTAACACGGTTTCTCCCCAATAAAAACTAGGAACAGATGTCTGGAACAGTAGCGCTCTAGCGACTTCAAGGAGGTGACATTTTTTCTTTCAGCATCCCCATTTTGTTGAGGGGTATCAACATATGTGAGCTCATGAATCATACCTCTGTCTGAAATGAATTGCGATAGACGTTGGTTGGCGTACTCAGTACCATTATCAGACCTTAATCTTTTAATATTCTTACCAAACTGAGTCTCGACCATGTGATAAAATCGGATAAATATCTCTGGCACTTCAGACTTGTCTTTCATCAAGAATATCCATGTCACCCGAGTACAATCGTCAATAAAAGAAACAAACCACTTTGCACTTGAAATACTATGCACTTTAGAAGGGCCCCAAACATCAGAATGAATCAGAGAAAAATGTTCAATGCTTTTGATAGCACTAGAAGGAAAGGACCAGTGTTATTAAAACCGGACCGGCCCGGCCGGTCCGACCGGTTGACCCGGAAACCGGTCCATCAACCGGTCCGGTTATAACATTGGACCGCTTAAGTAATCGACCCGGCATTGACCCAGTGACCCGGTCATAAACCGCGGTCCGACCGGTAAACCGGTACCGGTTTGTTCTTCAAACCGGTTTTTCAAAATTAGTTACAAAATCTTTTTTTGCAGCAAGTGAGATTCGAACACACTACCTTGGAGTAAAGAGAGCCGTTTCCTACCACTACGCCACCATCACTTGTTGAATAATTTATACCATTTAATATATTTATCATATAACTTTTAAGTTAAGAGAATTATTTCAAAAACTGCATGTAATGGGGTTCGAACCCCTTGCATTAAGGATAAACAACATAGCAAATACCACTAAACTACAGCAGGTTATTGTGTAGATGGCACCATTTAATATATTTATTATATAATTAAGTATAAAATATAAATTTATATATATATATCCGGTTCATGCGGTTCAACCAGTGACCCACCGGTTGAACCATTGACCCAGTGACCCGGTACCTAGACCGGGTCAATGACCGGTCCGGTTCTAATAACATTGGAAAGGACACTCGATGGTGTTTTGCAAATTCACAAACATCGCAATGAAAGGTCTCAACTGACTGATTTAGAAACAAAGAAGGAAACACTGACTTCAATAGACTAAATGGTGAGTGCCCCAGACGCTTGTGATGGAGCCGAATAATAGACTCCGCCGTAGAAGGATGACGTGTCATCAATAGCTGATTTTTGGTATCATTTGTAGCGTGTTCTGGAAGAAGATAATACAACCCACTCTGCTCCTCATCAACTCTAATTGTCTTCCTCGTGGTAAGATCATGAATAACACAATGAGAAGGGAAAAAGGTGATAGAACAATTCAAATTAGTTGTTAGCTTTTGAATGGAGATAAGATTAGTGGAAAGCTGAGGAACATAAAGAACATTTTTAAGAAACAAGGAAGGTTGAATTTGAATGTCACCAGAACCAATAATTGATTTATGGAATCCATCGGCTACGGCTATAGTATGACTACCAATAGCAGGATGATAAGAAAGAAAAGACTCTCAGCAAGACAAGTCATATGATCAGTTGCACCAGAATTCAAAATCCATGAGGTTTTAAAATCAGTGCAAGAAGTAAGAAGAGATGTAGAACATGTTTTCTTACCAGACAAGATCAAAGAATTGTCAGATGGCTTAGGCAAAGTATCAATAGAGGCCTTAAGCTGCTCCAACTAGCCTTAAGAGCTCTCTATTTATAGAGGCTGAACTGAATGACTTAATGGGTTAAGCCCAAAGAAGATTCTAGAATGAAAAATAAATGAAAATAAATAATTACAATACAACTATTTACAACACTTAGTTTAAAGACAAACTCACTTTAGAGGAGCTTTTTCCCAAATTTTTCTGCTTAGGACATGTCAATTTTGTCTTTCTGATTGGTTTATGTATGTGTTATCGTTTTGCATTTTGTGGTAAGGGTATCTAATTCTAAACGATCTCAAAATTGTATATACTAACTTTAAAATTTAAAAGTTTATGGTCTGTCTTCTTTTCTGTGTTTGAAATATTTCTGGTTTTGCAGTCCGGAACATCCATCATTTAGAGCACGTGCACGGTCCATGCTTAGTGGTGATAGAACAGCATTTAGAGATTTTGCTGATGACCAGGCTACATCAAGGTTTTTACCTTTATAATCCATTAACATTTGCTTATACTATGTTATTGAAAAGTTATAGAGCCTTACGTCGATTTGTTAGTCTCTATGCCATTAGCGGCTAGCTACTTTATTTTTTCTGTTTTTGGGCTCCCCTTATGTTTTGAATGAAAAACGCTTGCTAATAAACTTTTCTTTACCTAAGCTTGTGTTGCTCTATCATGCTTTTCACTTTTTTTTTGTGAAACTATTTATCATGTATGTACCTGACTTTTAGGTTATTCTATATCATTCTGGGGCAAGACATGGTGATAACTGATATTTATTAGTATGATACAACAATACTATATATGATGCGTTTACATAGTATTTATCAAATGATATGCTACTTGAGGTGTACCCAAACTCAGGATGAGATTCACAAAGACAAATTTATGACATGAGAACCCTTTTTTGGTTTGTGTGGGAATCTACTTGAGCTATGGAATCTACAGATTTAATATGGTAATTATTTGCATTTTCACTAGATGGCACAGAATATTGTAAAATTGTAATAATCTTGTGTAAAAACTTTGGATAAGTTTGTGCAGTAATCTTAAATATCTTTACCTTCAGTTTGTGTCAGTTCAAGTCTGAATAGCTGCTATCAAAACTGACAACGTCTAAAATTAAATTAAATAATAGAAAAAAAATTGATAAATTTATCATCACTGTAGATGGTGGAGGGGATTAGGGACTTTCGAGATGATTTGCTTTTCTGCTCATATTATTTTCTGTTGTGCTTTTTTGTTGCTTTTGAGGCATTGTTTTCGTATACACATCATTTGATGCTAGTGGGTCTTTCCTCTTCAAATAGGTTTGTTGAATTGAATGGGATTTTAAGTTAGATAAAGATTTGTTTGATGGCATTTACTTCATTTGCTTAGATAAAGATTTGTTGTATGGCATTTACTTCATTTGCTCTTTACTTTTTCATGGTTTACTATGAGCATATGTGGAGTTATTTACCATATTGTTTATTTGTCCTTGTTCTTTATTATCTCATGTTTTCTTAAAATATATGATTTATAAGAGTAGTTTGTCCATTTCTCAGATCCAGTTATAGGTCAGATGGTGCATCTTCGTTAGAAGCTCGTAGGATACGAAGAAGAAGCATCAGCATTACCCCAGAGATTGGTGATGACATCGTAAGGTTGATTGTTACTCTAAGATGCTTCTGGATTTGTAATTGCTTCATTGTGGAGTGTGCTGTACTTGGTGCCTATGTAGCACAAACACTTCAAAAAACATGAAGTGTTGGTGTCCAACATCTCGACACGGCGTCCGACACATGGTCAACATATATATTAATAAAAGGGTTTAGTATTTGTCCTTTTGAAGGACATTAAGTTATGCCATTTTAAGTGAGAGAAAGACACAAGCAATGAAAATCATAAGAGAAAAAATGGATGATTTTTTTTTAAATTTAAATTTTAAATAAAAAAATACTAGGTAGTATCTTTCCCTCACTTAAAATGACACAATTATACGTTCTTTAAAAGGATAAACATTTTTTCCTTAATGAAATTATAATTTAAAAAATTTATAATTTACAAAAAAAGATCTGGACAAAAATGTCATTATATATGAGGATTCCTTTACCCAAAAGGGCCTTATTTTTTTGCGCATTTTTCTCTGTCTGGATTTCTCTACCAATCAAATCACAGTCAGAGAGCAAGACGCTCTTCTTCTCTTTCAGTGCCATTCTCATTTCCTCTGGGGTTTATCTCCGTTTGATTGAACTCCTCTTCTCCCAAAATGCCATCTCCAACGCTTCCACAATCGGAGCGCTAGTGCGCATGCTTCTGCCGATGTGCAGTGTAGTTGAATCTGGCTCCTCGATCTACTGCATTTTCCACCTGTCAGTTTATCTATTACTAGAATTTCCTTTCCATTTGCATTTTTTTTGCTTAAATTGATTATGTTTTACATAAATTGATAATTTTCCATTTTTCCTACCTAAAAATTGACCAAATGACTCGGAAATATTCAATAACTCGTTCCTTTTCTTTGAAATGCATTATAGTAATCGCAAATTAGTTGAGACCTTGGTTTCGTACTTAATTCTTCTGGTGGTGATGTTATTTGATTTTGATATTTCACTTCCCTAGATTAAAGTTTTTAAAATGCAAAGAAACTGTAGTTTTCGTGGGTTTTAAGTCGGTGATGGAGTCAAATGTTATTCTAGATGAAAATGCTTCATGAATGTAGTCTACATATTTTATGGTTTTCTATGGATATTCTATTATTTTTGCTTTATATTAATGTAATGGTATTATGGAAATGATTTATTTTCTTTGAATCTTTTTTGGTTAAATTGATGTGTATTATCAGTTTAGTTTTATCTTTTTGTTAAATTATTGAATATTAAATGTAATATACACTATATAAATTAAAAATATTATTTAATATTAAAACGTGTTGAAATCCACATTTTTTTATAATTGACGCGTCGGAGTGTCATACAGTGTCGTGTCACGTGTCGGTGCTACATAGCTTGGTGCATTGTGTTATGTGCTTTGAAATGTTTGAATGAATTGCTGCTTTTCCATTTTTTAGCTTTTTTCTTCCACATGATTCTGTCATTTTGGACATAAGCATGCTGACGTCCATTCCTGCATATGTTAAAGATGATAGTTTCCCTGGATCATTCTGTTCACTAAACACGTTTTTGTGTAGGTGTCTAGTTAATCAATTTTTTTTTTAAATCAACGATTATCCTTTCATCTTATTTTCTGCATTTGGTTGTTCAAATTTAAAAGGTTTGGTTTTGTTTTTCTCTTTTTAGTTATTTGACTCTTTGCATTAACAACAGACTCTGTTATTAATTTGAGACTTACCCTTTCATTAGTAGAAAATGATGTTACCACTGCAACCGAGTTCATAAAGTAAGAGTCTTCTATTTATTTATTTTAATCTCATGATTGATTACAGATGCTTAGGTCAGGACTAATTATTTGTATTTAGAAAGTATAGATTCGTAACATAACATCTTTTACCATTTGAAGCTGGATGTGATTTATTTGTGGATCAAACATAACATCTTTTCCCATTTGAAGATGGATGTTATTCATTTGTGGCTATTTTAGCTCTTCTTTCAGTTCTTTGGTTTTTTCACAATCCAGAGGTAAATGAAGTGCCTTATGATCTCATTATTTAAACTTGCCCCGTTAGAGGTTGAGTATGGTGAAATGGTAAGGCTGCTGCCTTGTGACAGACAGGTTCTAATCACTGAAACTGATAAGACCCAGGAATTTAGGGAGTTACTAGGAAGTTATAGAAATAGTTAGGTGGTCTTTATGAAAAAGGCAAAGGCTTAGCTTAAATTGTAGGAGAGGTAGAAAGGAAGGCTGGAGAGCATTTAGATTTTTTAGTTTGGGAAAACAAATTAGTGACTCAGTTGTAAAGGGAAACCCTTGGAGGAGATTTTTCTCCTTTTTTATGTAAAGATTCAGCTTTCAATAATAGTCCTTATTCATCCTTTCTCTCTTCCACAGTACATACAATCGGCTTTCTCATTAGTAGCTTCATAAGGAAAACAGTCTCTCTGCTTATGGGGTTAAGGTTGCATAGTACATCTGGCCCTCCCGAGTCCCCTCAGTGGAAGGAGCCTCTTGCACTGGGCTGCTCTTTTTTACTGTCAGATCCATGGCACTTCGGAGCAGTGCTATCAAACTTTAGATCGGTTATTGACTCGGTCGGGGTACTAGATTACTAGTTTAACCAATTAGTCACTTGAACTAGATATATGTAGAATTATATAATAAATATAAGAGTAGAAGCATTATAACAAGCATTTAGCTGTGCCTTAGTGGTTAATGTTGCATGTATTCTTCATTAGGTCACAAGTTTGAATCCACATATGGAATTGTCTTAAAAAATTTACACAAAATTCAAAGAACCAATTCAACCCAGAAACTTGGTGCCAGTTTAAAGCTTTTTCACCATTTTCCAGACTGGTTTGCTGCTTAATGGGTGAATTGACTGGACCAGATTGGTTGGTGGTCCTGTTCCTGGTTGAACTAGTCAGATCGACCAGTCTGCTCTGATTTTAATAACATTGCTTTAGAGTTTTCTCTTTTTGGAGGAGTTTGATGCATTTCGCTTGAGTGTAATGCAGGATTTTTTAGTTGCAGATATTTTCCTCCTTGTTTTATATGGAACAGACTTTGTTTTAGTAAATTGGAGGTGCAAACACCTAGGTAGGTCATAGGGGAGGGAGATAGGTGGCCTTGTGGAGGAACTAACATCTGGCATTGTCATCTAAGCCGCCAAGTGGGCCAGTGCTAATTGAGCTAAAAGCTCATTGGCAAGGGTTTTGTTTATCTGATATGATAGGGATGAACTCTTTTATCTGTTTTCCGTAGTAGTCCTTTCCTTTTTTTCTCCTCTCAGTTTTAAGAGGATTCCTTATTCTTGTGCCATGTACACTTCTACATTCATTATAAATACTTTTATGTAAAACAAAAATGCATTGGGTCACGATTGCTTGGTCAGTTTGTCTTTGATTGTATTCTAACTCAACTTCCAAAAGAACTAATTTGATAGATTATTATGGTGGAGGCCCGACTACTTTATCTGGTTCCTGCGTTATGCTAAATAACAAATGCAGAGAATGGATGATTGTAATACGTACTTGGGTCAAGTGCATTAATGATCCTTTATTTCCAATTTTCAAATTGCATAGTCATTTGTAATACGTAAGTTGATTTAATACTGTTATAACTTGGTCACTATTCACTGTAGGGCTGTACGGGCAATGAATGAAACACTGAAGCAAAACCGTCTTCTGAGAGAACGAGGGGATGATAACTCATTCTCCCATTCTCCAAACAATAGAAGTAGTGATGCCAATCTTCAGAAAAATGTATGTCTGCATTATTTTGGTAAACGTGGAGTATACTATTATTGAAATCTTTCTCTGCCTGTGCATCTTTCACCATCTCATCAAACAATTCTTTTTATATTGCTAAATTATAACTTTGTCCTATTGTTGTGACAGTCCTGATGAAAATGCCCTTCATTTTGTTGAATGAGGCAAATTTGTTTTGTTTCCTGATCTGTTTTGCATAAATCATAGTTTGTGTTATGCATCTTGCCTTAGAGTTGTCCTGGCTGACAAATTGTCGTCTTAAGAAATTTCTCTCCTCTGTGCCAATATTTCTGGTGTTGGTTCTGCCTTATCTTTTGATTTGTTTCTCATAATATTTTTGTGTTAATATTCATTTCTCAGAAATTTTCTGTTGCTTCCTTATCACCCAAAATATTTTGTTTGCAACTTCTTATAGAGGCCATTTATTTAGATATTTGTATTGGAGAAAAATTGAAATGTTAAGGGAAGATTATGTAAAGTACCCAAAACAAGTTCAATTTGAACTAAATAATTTCTTATAATGGATTATACAGTATTTGTAACTAGGTTGCAAGAAATCCGAGTCTATGATTTGAAATTGTTCCTGACATTGGTGCTAAAGAATAGATCTGGGTAACGATGAAGCTTATAAGGTCAATTGCTGCCTGTTTGGGTGGTCTGGACAGTACCTGCAAGACAGATTTGGGTCTGATGGATTTCAGGGCAAATTGAAAGATATAGAGTTTCGATCTGGTGATTAATGATGTCTTCCAAAAATTAAGTAAAACAGTATATATTTATAAAAACCAGCACTCCCCATAAAATCCCAACTAGCGAGGGTGGGGTGAGGGCAATCCTTGTACGCAGCCTTACCCTTGCATAATTGCAAAGAGGTTGTTTCTCAAATTTGAACCCGTGATATTTCAGTCACAAAGGAACAATTTTACCACTGCTCCAAGTTTGCCCTCTTAAACAATATAAATTTATAATAAGAAAAAATCCTAGGCATCACACAATCAAGAAAGAACAAATGTTGTCATAATTCGTAACGCTGATTTCTTTTTTTACTGATGAAAAAGAATGCATTAACATGATTTAAATTGACCTTCGGTAATTTATATACTAAATGATTTAATAATAGATTCCTAATTCTGTAAGGATTGAGACTCTATACTACTACTAAATCCTTAAGGGAGACTTAGACATTTGAAAAATACTCAGTTTCACCTAAATAACATAAACCAAATACCAAATTCAACCCTAGATCTGGGAGTACAACAACCACAAAACTGCCCCTATGACTGAAAATATGAAGTTAAATAAAGTAACATTTACTAACACTAAGAACTGTAAATAATTGTGGTCTAAGCTAGAATATTCAGACAATTTAATTTTAAACTTGCACTTTCTTTGTGCTAGTGTGTCCGGCATCAGGTCTGCTATGGCTTCTGTTAGAATATATTAAATATGATTAAATATGATTAGTCTGTAATTATTATGATTAGATATGATTAGTCTGTAATTAATTCTGATTGTATTAGGTTTGTATTAGGTCTGGGCCTTTCACTTAAGCCCATTAGAGTCTCTATATATTGTAACCCTCTAAATTAGATCAATACACAACATATTATTTTACATTTAAGTTGGTATCAGAGCTCTTTCGTTCTGGGGACCCTCGCTTCCGCTTAGAAACTTTGTTTTTGCTTTAAAACCTAAGCCCACTGCTTAGGAGTCCTCTTTCTTGCCGTGCGTCCTTCCGGCAAGCCTTCTAGGGCTGTAAACAGCCTCTAAGTGATTTTTCCAAACGCGTCAGCACCTCCGACGGCCACCGGAACCACCGCCCGCCGTCAGAATCACTGTTCAGGCCACCAGAGACTTTTTCTGGCGACTTTTCCGACCAAACTTCACGCGATCAGGACCCTCTCTTCCCGGCGACCAGGTCTGTGGTGGTCCGGTCAACAACGCATCTCCCACGCGCCGTCACGCGCCACCTGTCTTCTCTGCGCATGGGCTTCACGCGCCACCTTCTGCCGGCGCGTGAGCACTATTCTGGCGGCTTTTTCCGGCCGGTCTTGGACAGAGAAGCTCGCCTTCTCCTCCCCTTTCTGGATCTGTGACTGTTTCTCTGTGGGTCTGACCTTAGACGCGTGGTTCTTCTTGATTGGATATCGTTTGCCTTCGTTTACGGCTTTTATATTTTATCTTTAAATGGCAGCAACATCTCCTGATCTCTCGGAGGTTAACTCTCTTTCTATTGTTGCAAATATAGCTCAGTCAAACAATGCATCATTTGGTTCAGGTTCGGACTATGCTGCACTCCAAACCCCTCTCAGGAAGGCTTCTCCTCAGTCTCAGCCTTATACTGGTAATCCCGTTGCTTGTGTTTCTCATTCTACATCACTTGGCACTTGGATATTTGATTCCGGTGCTACCGATCATCTCTGTGGTAATAAGGAACTCTTTACATCTCTTACTTGTTATGATCATTTACCGTCTTTTACCCTTGCGGATGGAACCAAAGCCCCAGTTCGTGGGATTGGACAAGCTCGTCCGACCTCTACCTTGGCCCTGACATCTGTCTATTACATTCCTGGCATCCCTTATAACTTAATTTCTATTAGTAAGTTGATCCACTCCCTCACTTGCACCATTACTTTCTCTAACCATTCTGTTTCTGTGCAGGATCCGGGTACGGGGAAAATGATTGGAGTGGGTCGTGAGTCACGGGGGCTTTATTATCTGGATGTGCTTCGTCCTTCAGTAGCATGCTCTCTCACAGAATCTCCACAACTTATCCACAGTCGCCTTGGTCATCCAAGTCTTTCAAAGTTGCAGAAAATGGTTCCTCTTTTGTCCGGTCTTCAGTCTTTAGATTGTGTGTCATGTCAACAAGGGAAGCATACACGCTCCTCTTTTGCCAGTCGAGTCAATAAACGAGCTGATGTCCCTTTCTCTCTTGTTCATTCAGATATCTGGGGTCCAAGTCGTACCTTGTCTGTCTTAGGTTTTCGGTATTTCGTTACCTTTATTGATGATTTTTCCCGTTGCACTTGGACCTATTTAATGAAAAATCGTTCTGAGTTATTTTCCATTTATAAAAAGTTTTCTACTGAGATCCATACTCAATTTGGTGTTTCTATTCGTATTCTACGTAGTGATAATGCTAAGGAATATGTTTCTATTGATTTTTCTAATTTCTTGGCCACACAAGGTACTTTACATCAAACTACTTGTCCTCACACTCCACAACAAAATGGGGTGGCTGAACGTAAAAACAGACATCTCATTGAAACTGCCCGTACCCTTCTTATTCATATGCAGGTTCCCCTTCACT
Source organism: Gastrolobium bilobum (assembly GCF_033153095.1). Lineage (NCBI taxonomy): Eukaryota > Viridiplantae > Streptophyta > Magnoliopsida > Fabales > Fabaceae > Gastrolobium > Gastrolobium bilobum. The sequence continues at coordinate 56,123 of NW_026899610.1, read as the reverse complement.
TCTGGGCAGATGCTGTACTCATCTCTTGTTTTCTCATCAATCGCATGCCTTCATCTGTGCTCCACAATGACATTCCTCATAATCTATTGCTTCCAGATGTTCCTCTTTATCCTCTAACTCCACATGTCTTTGGTTGTACTTGTTTTGTTCATGATCTCACTCCTGGTAAGGATAAGTTAACATCCAAAGCCTTTCAGTGTATCTTTCTTGGTTATTCTCGTCTTCAAAAGGGTTATCGTTGTTATTCTCCCGACCTTAAGCGTTACTTAGTTTCCGCTGATGTCACTTTTCTTGATCAACAACCCTTTAATTCTATCCCATCTCAGATGTCACAGGTTGATCATGTACTTCCTGTCCCTTTTCTTGACTTGTCTTTGCCAGTTGCAGGTGCTTCTATTCCAGTTGAGCAACCTATTGCTTCTATACCTGAGGACCGTCCACTTCTCACCTATCAGCGTCGCAAAACTGTGCCTCCTGTCGACTCGACTCTTGCTGACTCATCGCCCACTGCTGTTGCTTCTTCCCCTCCGGATCCTTCATCAGAGACTCTTCCCATTGCTCAAAGAAAAGGTACACGTACTACTCGTAACCCTTATCCTCTTTATACCTTTTTGAGTTGTGACCGTCTTTCTTCACCTCATTTCACCTTTGTTTCTAGTCTTTCTTCTATTTCTATTCCTAAGACCACAGGTGAAACACTTTCCCATCCAGGGTGGCGCCAAGCAATGCTTGATGAGATGACTGCACTTCATTCCAATGGCACTTGGGACCTTGTTTCTGCTCCTCCAGAGAAGTCTATAGTTGGTTGTCGCTGGGTTTTTACTGTGAAAGTTGGACCTGATGGCCATATTGATCGTCTCAAGGCACGTTTAGTTGCCAAGGGTTTTACTCAAATCTTTGGCCTTGATTATAGCGATACATTTTCTCCGGTCGCTAAGATGGCGTCAGTCTGCCTCTTTCTTGCCCTTGCTGCTGTTCGTCAGTGGCCACTCCTTCAACTTGACATCAAAAATGCCTTTCTTCATGGTGATTTACAAGAAGAAGTTTACATGGAGCAACCACCTGGTTTTGTTGCTCAGGGGGAGTCTGGAAAGGTGTGTCATCTTCGGAAATCCTTATATGGTCTCAAGTAGTCTCCTCGAGCATGGTTCAGTCGCTTCAGTTCTGCTGTTCAGGCGTTTGGCTTAATCCGCAGTAAAGTTGACCATTCTGTGTTTTATAGGATTACATCTCCTGATAAGTGTATCTATTTGTTAGTCTATGTTGACGACATCATTCTCACCGGAAGTGATCAAGACGGAATTCGTCAGTTAAAACAGCATTTGTTTAGTACATTTCAAACAAAGGACCTTGGGAAGCTGCGTTACTTCTTGGGAATTGAGGTGGCGCAATCCAGACAGGGCATTTCTATCTGTCAAAGGAAATATGCCTTGGATATCCTAGAAGAAACTGGTATGTTGGGGAGTAAACCAGTTGATACACCTATGGATCCTAATGTCAAGTTATTTCCCGGACAGGGGGAGCCGTTATCTGATCCTGGACGTTATCGGAGGCTAATTGGGAAGCTCAACTATCTTACTGTGACTAGGCCAGATATTTCTTTTGCTGTTAGTACGGCTAGTCAGTTTCTTGATTCCCCTTGTGATTCACATTGGGATGCTGCTGTGAGGATCCTCCGATACATCAAAGGAGCACCAGGAAAAGGTTTGTTGTATTCAGATCAGGAAAATACAGAAATTTGTGGTTATTCAGATGCTGATTGGGCAGGATCACCCTCGGACAGACACTCTACTTTATTGTGTCTTCTTTGGAGGAAACTTAATTTCGTGGAAGAGCAAGAAACAACCTGTTGTTGCTCGATCTAGTGCAGAAGCTGAGTATCGTGCAATGGCAAATGCTACCTGTGAGTTAGTCTGGTTAAAGCAGTTGATTCAGGAGCTTCATCTTTGTGAACAGAAACAACCCATGACACTCATATGTGATAATCAAGCTGCGCTACATATATCCTCTAATCCTGTCTTTCATGAGAGGACCAAACATATAGAGATTGATTGTCACTTCATTCGAGAAAAGATTCAGTCAGGAGAAATCAAGACTGCTTTCGTCAACTCCTCTGATCAACTAGCAGATGTCTTCACTGAAGTTCTTAGAGGTCCTTGGGTTCAATATATTTGTAACAAGCTTGGTGCTCACAATATATACGCACCAGCTTGAGGGGGAGTGTTAGAATATATTAAATATGATTAGATATGATTAGTCTGTAATTATTATGATTAGATATGATTAGTCTGTAATTAATTCTGATTGTATTAGGTTTGTATTAGGTCTGGGCCTTTCACTTAAGCCCATTAGAGTCTCTATATATTGTAACCCTCTAAATTAGATCAATACACAACATATTATTTTACATTTAAGTGCTTCCAACCATTTAAAATTCATGGTTGTATTGAAGTTAGTGTCTTGGGAATTATGTATGTTTTTCATTATTGATGAATGATTATAGTATTAATAGGTGTGGCTTGGTCTTAAAAAAGTTGGATTACCTTTTGTTTTAAAACATGGAGTTTGCCTTTTCCCTTTTGTTTTCTAGAAGAAAAGAGAGAAAGAGAAGGAGATTGGGGGGGGGGGGGGGGGGGTGTATTTGCTTGTTCAGTTCAATTAAAATATCTTCCAAGTCCTACATATGTTTCTCATTCTGCAATGACAGGTGTCAAATTTCGGTGTTCATGGTCATGATGAAAGGTCCGTCTTATATTCTCTTCAGCGTGACGAAGTAACTTCACAAAAGGCAATGTCATTACCGTCTTCACCGCATGATTATAGAGGTCATGCTTCTGAGAGCAGCGGGCCATCAAGATATGGAGTGAATGATGAAATGGAGTCGACTTGGAATAGAGTACTTGAATCTCAGATGTTCAATAATAAACCTCTGTTACCATTTGAAGAATGGAATATTGACTTCTCAGAATTAACTGTTGGCACTCGTGTAGGGATTGGTATGTATTACCCCTCATAGTTATTGAAATCAAGTGATTTATAATTTGTACACAGTGAAATTCAATATCATCCATGTGATACAAATTGTGTACAAGTTTAAGAGTCCTGATTGAATTGCAGAGATGATTTTGAATCACTGCATCTGGCTAAATCACACTCGTCAAATTGTTAATGGGGGCTGGATTTCTACATTTCTGTGTTATAAATTAGGGATTTTTCACATTAGCTGTGACCGATCTGGATCAGATGTCGGTCGCAAACCCAATACAGTAATGTAGACAGATTTGATCAGATCTGTGTTGGGTTTGCGACAGGCATGTGATCCAGATCTGTCACAGCTAATGCGAAAAATCCCTAATTTTTTCATTACCTAGTTTTTAATTGGAAAAAATTGGTCTCAGAGAGCCTTAAAAACCTTCAGTACTAAATATGCTTCCCGCATCTGAAAGCAATGGGTGATTCTTTTTCCATTTTCTTTTCTTTTCATTTTTTGGTGTTGTCAGTATCAAGGCTTGGAGTTGTCTGGGAATGTGGATCTCATTCAAGTGAGGTAAAGGGAAAAAGAGAAGGAAGCGCTGTTAAATTTCAGTCAAGGAAGTAGTGTATTGAGAAACTGGAAAGAAATAAAATAATTAATGTTAGTGAAGAAACTGAACTTATTTATATATACATATATTTTTATTTCATTTTATTTTATTTTATTATTTTATTTGTGTATTTTTATTTATTTATTTATTTATTTATTTTTTATTTTTTTTTTACTTTTTTTCAACCGTTTTGTATCTTTCATGTGGGTTCATCTACCACCGACCCCAATTAATTTGGGATAAAGGTGTTGTTGATGTTGATGTTGAAGAAACTGAACTTATAATTAGTTATTGAGGAATTGGAAAACTAACCAAACATAATGATTAAAGAAATCCAGCTTATGGAATTCATAAAGAAAGAAACCAGAATTAAATGCTCAACATACAAGGAAAAAACAAACTAAAAAATTAGGTATCATGCTAATATTATTATTACAATTTGTGAGTTTTTTTTTTCGGGTGAAATTTTTTAGTACTTTTTAATTTGTTATTAAGTGGTACAATATGATACCATTGATGATTCAGAAACTATCCCTTTCAATTCATAATTTGAAATGCCTGGAAAGAACCATGCTTTTCATCATTTATTGTCTAGTTTCTTTGTGCCAATTTCTTTCCTTATGCTGCTTTATGTTTGGCTTGTGCAATTTCTGGATAAAGCAACTTTCTTGCTTGGTTTCTTTTCATATTTTACATCTCCAGCATGCTTTCTCTTTGAGAACTGAAAAACACAGATGAATCTCATTGTTGCTGGAAGTTTTCCCTTTGTTTCTTTGCTGACTGTAAAGTTTACAAGAGTAGGGTAACAAGGTGAGACAGAAGTAGTGTTTCTAGAGTAGGTGAAGGAATGAAGTTTTAGTTAGGAATGATAGATGAGACATTTTATTTGTGTCTTGTCTTTATGGTTTAAGATGGAAAAACTGAGATTGAAGGTGATGTCTTTTATGATTAATCATTGAAATATGGGTTGTTGTGCTAGGAGAAATTTTTTTTTTTTGGGGGGGGGGGGGGGAATTCTATGTATTGATCAAAATTATTGAGGTACATCTAGAAGGACTACTATAAGATAGAATGATTTCAGATTGCATGCACAATGGCTCTAAAGATTGTGGATGTCTTGGTACATAAGGAATGAGGAAACTCAAGCAGAAGAGCCTAACACGCGGAAACAGACAAAGTGAGCACGAATAACTGGGGTAACAGTGTTAAGGAAAGATACTTCCTACATGCAAAGTGTTCAGGAAAGATATATCATGCACGCAAAAGAGATCAGGATAATGAAATTTGGATTGGACTGAATTGTAGAGAAAAGTTCTGATAAATAAACAATTATTTTTTTTAACAAAATAGAAAGCTAATATTGCTCACGGATATTCTTCCATGGTTTGGTTAAAGGTGGGAAATCACTCTCACATCCAGATCCAGTTGTGTTGGTTGGTTTAAAGGTGGGTGATGACTCTCACATCCAGTTGGGTCAGAGACATTCCTTTTTTGGATTTTTTTTCCTACAATCCTTGTCTTCTAGGCATCATGCCTTTATTCACAGGTTTCAGAGTTTAAGGATTCCAATCCTGAAATTTCTTTTTATTGAGGAAATTGTGTGATAAGTAAACTTCTGATATAATGCTTTTTTTTAACTACTTGATTCTTGTAGCTCTCTACAAAATTAAAAATCGGGAGGACAAGGTTTTGGTCCTTTCGGACCCAGTATGCTCCTGGTTCTTCTACCTGTGAAATATTTTCCGAATTCCTCATTCATTGTTCGAATAGCGAGATATGCCTTATTGCTAATTTGTGTTGGGAGTATAAATACCTAAGATCAAAATTTCTGTATGGACTTTGACAAACAACCATATCGTTTCTCAGCATCATTGCTGGTTCAAAGGCTACAATGTATCCCTTATAACAAATTGGAGTCCTCACCCTTGAGAGTGGGATAATCTCTTCACGTATTCTCTTTCTCTTATAACCTCATTCATTTTCTCATTTGTGTCATGTTCCTTTCTTTAGTTTTCTTCTCAACCTCCTTAACTGATCTTCCATTTGTAGAGAAAAATTCTTCTTATATTAATTGGTTATCAATAGCAAATGATGAAAAATCCTTTCCTCAAATTTCAATTCCTTGTTTAATCATAGAAATGTATTTAATATGCATGGAATTGGGGAGTTTTATTGTATCCTTAATAACGTCAACATTTTTTATTGTATTGTTACAATGTGAAATTAGGAAATATGAAATTAGAAAATTGACTTATGCTGTCCTATTAACAATAATATGCCGCCTTTAAATTGTAATTTAAACATACATTAAAACATTGTCTTGAAACAATAATTTAAGCCCATGTTGAAACTTATAAAATATTGCATTGCATGGGCTACTGACTAGTTACTTTATGAGTTTTAGTAGTTCAAAGGCTGGTAATTATCTGTTTCTACATTGCTAAACCTTTGAATCAAGTTCTTTTGGTTGTCTGGTTGCCTTAGGGTTTAAGGTAGCTTGAAACAATTGATTATAGGTTTCAGGAGATACAGGTGGGGAATATCTTGAGGTGATTTGTGTTGTTAGAAAGGAGTTGATTTATTTAGTTGGAGTGTATACCTGTAATGCAATTTTAAGCAGAAGTGCTATTCAACTTTAGAAAAATAGAATTGTCTTTTTAGCATGTTCAAGGTTGATGGTCAATATCTGTTTCAAGGGACTGTTGTTGACGGATGATCTAGTAAAGAAATAGTTGCTTGACCATTATGTGTTTTTCTTTTTAAGGGTTCTTTGGAGAAGTCTTCCGTGGCATATGGAATGGCACAGATGTTGCAATCAAGGTTTTCCTAGAGCAAGATTTAACTGCTGAAAATATGGAAGATTTTTGCAATGAGATATCTATTCTCAGGTATCCTGTCTTTTTTTTTTTTTTTTTGTAATGTAGGTATCCTGTCTTTGATATGCTGTTTGTCAACATCTTTCTGTTATATCCAACATTTTCTGACTGTTTCTTTTCTTTCTGAATTTTGGTATTTGTTTTCCTCCAGTCGGCTCAGACATCCTAATGGTATTCTCCGACATCCTAACTATTTACTTTTATAGTTATGACTTTCACATTGGTCTTGCACATTTTGTTTTATAGATTTGGCAATTAATGGAACAGAATCTGGATTATTGTCTTTTATTGTTTCAATCGGAAGAATTATTTTTGTTAAGGGAAAAGAAAGGGAAAGGGAGAGATGTATCATGGGATCCGTATGTCTCAATTACACAGTGAAGGGTGAATTACGTAACCAAGAAGTTATAAATTCAAAGATCGGGAATACCCTAACTACTATAATTTCATGATTTGGTCAGCCTATACAATGAAGCTAGCATATTTTCACACTTCCCAACAATTTTAATGAAATCTTCCTTGCTCAAAAGTGAGGAAAATATTATCCATGCATTGTTTTAACTTTTAAGAATATCTCTTGTAGCATCTCGCTTAGCTGTTATTTATCTGTTGATGAAATTTTATGCAGTTATCTTATTTCTTGGGGCATGCACAAAGCCTCCACGTTTGTCAATGGTTACAGAATATATGGAAATGGGATCATTGTATTACTTGATACATTTGAGCGGTCAAAAGAAAAAGCTTAGTTGGCGGAGAAGACTTAGGATGTTGCGTGACATATGCAAGTAAGTATTATGGTTATTTATACTTTTCAGAATCTTATCCTCTTCATGGGCCTTTATGCTAAACAGGTGTTACACATCAATTACTGCATCTGTCGTTTTCCAATAAATAACATAAAATTTCCCTGTCCATTCAGTCTCACGTGAGAAATCACTATTATTTGTGTTTCATGACCTTTTTTTTCCTTTTTTATTCTTTCAATTGGATGAAGACAATGATTAAATGAATTCATTTAACCGTGGAATAGTGAGACGGAAGGAACTCATGGTGAATAAGGAAAAGTGCCTTTCCCCGTGATGAAAGATTACTGGGCTTTACTGCTCATTAGAAATTTTGAGCTTTATATATATCACCGCAGGTTATGAAATACCGGATAACCTACCATTGCAGTCAAGCCATTATTTGTTGGATTGAAATTGTTTTATAAGACTACTGCCAGTGTCATCAAATTTCTTGTATTATCTTTTATTTTATTTCTAATAATGTGTTGGGTGAGGACGTATTACCTCATTTCAAATCTTAATTGTTTCGCGATATTGGAAAGATTACATTTGATCGGTAAACATTGATAGAACACCTTGGTCGTGTGTAGGGGTTTGATGTGCATACACCGTATGAAGATTGTTCACCGTGATCTGAAAAGTGCAAATTGTCTAGTGAATAAGCATTGGACCGTGAAAATCTGTGATTTTGGGCTTTCAAGAATAATGACAGATTCTCCTGTGGGAGATCCTTCATCGGCTGGAACTCCAGAATGGATGGCTCCTGAACTTATACGAAATGAACCATTCACCGAAAAATGTGATATCTTTAGCCTTGGGGTGATAATGTGGGAGCTCTGCACCTTAAATAGACCATGGGAAGGCGTACCGCCTGAGAGGGTATAATCAACATATGATCTGTTCATTTTCCGTGTTGATTTCTATTTCTGTTGTGTGCTTTATTGACAATTTTCCATTTTGCTGATCAGGTAGTTTATTCCGTTGCTAACGAGGGTTCCAGATTGGAGATTCCTGAAGGACCCCTAGGCAGGCTGATTTCAGGTCCCTGCAACTTTCCTTTTATTTTATGTTAATGGCAGAAGTCCATCTGGTTTAACCTAATTACTTCCGTTTTTTGGTCTGCAGACTGTTGGGCAGAATCACATGAGCGGCCAAGTTGTGAGGAGATTCTTTCTCGTTTGGTGGATATCGAGTACTCATTGTGCTGATGCAATCTATATCTTTTGTACATAGAAAACTTCGGGTAGAGTTGATACATTATGTTATCGGCTGATCTTATGGACTACTGTGAATTTTGTTCTTTTTCTCAGAACATACGAAAATATGAATCGCTGCTCCTGGATGTCTTACCCCTGTGCCACAAACTCCTCTCTTTTTTGTGCAATGAAAATAACAAATCTATTTCTAGTCCTAGTAGAGAATGGTTTATTCTTGCCTCAAAAAATCCCAAATCGAAATCAACAAAGAATGTGAAGAATAAAAAATGTTAGTCCATAAAGAGAGAGACAGATAGGGAGATCAAACTGTTGATTGTGGTTGAAGAAGATTGAGAGTGGAGCTAAGGATGATGGAGATTTGGGGACGGAGGGAGATGAAAAGAAAAAAAAGCCAGCTCCGCTGTGGGAGGGGGATTGAAAAAGAAAAGAAAAGAAAAAACGAAGGAAATACCAGCTCCGTACGCGGACGGGTTGAAAAAAAACAGATAAAAAAAGGAGTTCCGTTAAGGGTGTTACTCAAACCCGTTGGACTTATTTAGTTCATTGATTGAATCTCTAATTGCTTTAGTGGGAAGAGATAATGGGCTTGCTAAGTGCTATTATGGTCTAAGAAAGATTTGTGGGGATGACGTATCCTCTTACCTTGTTGAGAATACTTTATATTGGCAAGCTAGCTATCCCTTTTTCAACTGGCAAGCACAGTAAAAGCGTCAAAAGGTTCTCTCATTCTTCATTGTTCAAAACAGGGTCAATGATATTTTCAAATTTAGTTTTACAACGATATTTATAAAGATATTCAATGAAAGATCCAAAAAAAAAAAGTAAGGGAATTTTTTTCAAGAGTCTAGAGCAAAAAAAACTCGCGGTGAAGTTACCGTAGCCCATAAAGCTCACAATTAACCTCCAAATATAGAATTTTGGAATAGTTCATTATCCATAGTATTTATTAAGAGTAGCTTTATGGTGGATAGGTGGTGTCCTAATAATCCTTCCAAATTGGCCAAGTCAGAGTAGGAAATGGCAAAATCAAACAGTGATATGTATGTAGTCAAGCCTGATTGATAAAATTATATGCATAAATATTGAAGTAGGACCGGATATTAATTATTACTACTGTGGTTCATGATGTGTTCGAGAAAATCTCTAGTACTCTCGTCCTATGTGCATCCTACCAATAAGAGTGCCATACATTTTATTTTTTTTAAAAGGAGAGAATTTTTTTAAAAAATTATAATTATGTATTTTTTTAAATACATAATTTATAATTTCATTTTAAACTACCGTCCCAGGGAACTTCCTATTTGATGGGTAATCTATTTAAGCCTACATGTTTTGTACACTGTACAGTGTACGTTCCCGAGTTACCTTCCCTCCCAGTGTTGCACCATCATCCAAACAAAGGATAGCCACAGCTGAACCAGGTCCTATTACAAGCCCAAGAACACGAACTCACGTTCACCCCAAAGAGTTAGGTTCAATCATGGGTCTTCTCCCTGAATAAACAAATACTAATATGGAGCAGTTGGGCCCAAATTCTAAACCAAAAGCCCATAACATTTTTCTCTACTGTCCAAAGCTTATCATGGATCAAACAATTCGAAATTAGTATCAGCCCATGGGCTTTCCCTTAGAAACCAACGGAAAAAAAAAGAACAAGAGAAGAGAACAGTGCTTCCCGCACGTTAATCGTCTAACGTCGTATTACATTGGCAAAGGTTCCTCTGACGAACCGAAGTCACCGTACGTAATACTAATATGTCTGCCAACCCAACCCAATTACCACTATCGCCACCGTTTTGAAACACACACACACACACTCCACCGCGCATCATGGAATCCATCGCCGAGGCTCCGCCGCACGCCGTCACACCTCTGTCCTCGCGGCCGTCTCCGTCGCCGTTCCACGGTCGGGAAGACTGTTGGTCCGAGGAGGCCACGTTCACCCTCATCGACGCCTGGGGAGAGCGCCACCTGGAGCTCAGCCGCGGCAACCTCCGCCAGAAGCACTGGCAGGAGGTCGCCGACGCCGTCAACGCCCGACACGGCCGCGCCACGAAGGCGCGCCGCACCGACGTCCAGTGCAAAAACCGAATCGACACGCTTAAGAAGAAGTTCAAGATCGAGAAGGCCAGAGTTTTCGAATCCGACGATTACGCCACCGCGTGGCCGTATTTTCGCCGCCTCGATTTCCTTATCGGAGAAAATTTTCCGGCTAAGAAGCACTCGCCGCCGGCATCCGGAAGAGATCGCAGAAACTCCCCTCTGTTGAAGCCCCCAGCCTGGGCGATCGTGCCGGTCGGTCCTCGATCCGGCACTCAAAAGCGGCCGCCGCCGCCGGATACGGCGGTGACGGCGACGGCAACATCCCCGGCAAGCATGAAGAATTCATACTTTCACCGGAATTTCTCGGCTTTCGCGGCAGTGGCAGCTGCGGCGGCGGAGGCGGAGGAAGAGGAAGAGAGTGAGAATTGGAAGTGGAGGAGTGGGAGTGAGAGGAGGAAGCGGAAAAAGGATTATTGGGAAAATGGGTACAAGGTGGTTGCAGAGGCGATAGAGAAGTTTGGAGAAATATATGAGAGAGTGGAGACAGAGAAGCATAAGCAAATGGTGGAGTTGGAAAAACAGAGGATGCAATTTGCTAAGGATTTGGAATTGCAGAGAATGCAGCTCTTCATGGAAACGCAGCTTCAGCTCCAAAAAATCAACCGGTCCAAGCGTTCTTCTGAAGCTGGTTAGCCTCTTATTATTATTATTATTATTATTATTATTATTTTCAAATTTGTGTTTCTTAGTAGTCATTGTATGTTGTTTATGGTTTTTTAGCCTGTCTTGTTGGTTACTGTTGCCCCCTTTACAAGTCCTGCTTGAAATGTGTTCTTATAAGTGGTGTCTCGTTGTGGTTGTATGCCAAGCATGAATCCTCATCTGGGTCATGTGAATCACAATTGTTAGGTTGGTAATTGTTTTTGTTTTTATTGATTTTAATATGGTTACTTTTGTAGCTTAGATGGAGTCATGGAGTTGTGACTTTTGATAGGCCTGACTATGGTCAGAGTTGTGTGTCATTAAAATGTCATAAACAACATCAAATATTTATATTCTTTCACTAATTTAAACGTAGTTTAAGAGGCCTGAAGCAGTGATGAAATTGCTCTTATGTGATTAAAAGCTGATGAATTGAAATTCAGAAAAATAATCTCGAGTAACGCTGCCGATAAGAATGAAAGTTGGAACTTGATAAGGTTGATACTATAGTGTATGACATATTGCAACATGAGTTAATTTAGGAGCTACTACCCACAGTGAGTACAGAGTGACTTGATTTTATGCATGATGTAACAATGATGTTTTTAGGTTATTTATTAGTTTTAAATGCTTTTTTTTTATGGCAAATATAAATTAAATAAGGTATAACAATGTGAAGCCGTTACCTCTGAAGTGGTTTGCTTTGCAATAGCAGTAGTTGCTGTAATGAACTGAAATTAGGTCGTCATATGAATTCATAATCAAATTTAATTGGGATTCTCCAAATGTATTATTTCTTTTTACAGAATTTTATACAATGCTCACTATTTCTTGTAGCCCTCTGTTCTATGCAATTAAAACAAATTCTTTCTAATTAATCTGTTTACTAGAAGGTTATATTTTGTTCAATTGTTTTTTCTATTCATGTCTCCTTGGAACATGGTTAGCTTAGTTATGGTTCTTTTTGGTTGCATGGCCATACTTGATCAACATTGCTTAAATTCATTAACATTGTGCCATATGGTTTTCTAATTGGAACCAAAATTGACTTTGCAAATTCAGTTTTGACAGTGACCTTACTGCATATTCACGTATTTGCCTTATTCACGAGACAGGAATCTCATTGTTATATTTTTTTTCTCCCCAAACAGACAGTTGCTGATAGCAAGAGGCGATGGAGACTCCTATTGGGAAGAATAGATAGATCTTACCTTTGCACATAGAAGCATATTTAGTCCTTTTTAACAAATTTTTTTTTTTTTTTTGGAAATGTATTTTTTACGGTCAAGTTCAAATTTGGTTGTATTTATAATTATAATAGTACAATACTTTATGTGAAGAAAATTTACTTTTGGTCGCACAAGAAGAAAAATTAACAAACAAATTGTGGATGGCTATTTGATTGAAAATTTTCTAAGTGAAGTTCAAATTTTTCAATTGTGATTATTGATTTTTCACTGGTAATTTTATAATGGAGCTGTCTCCGAATACTCAGTGAACCAACACTTATGTGGAAGCAAAGTTCAAGACCAAGTCTTTAACCACTTGTACTAACCCCGCATTGGTCAAGTCGACATGAATATCATCTGACCACAATTAATTGAATAAAAATAATGAAAAAAAAAGGCGCAAAGAGGAAGGACTACATTTCCTAAGGCGATGTGAAGTATTTTGTTAAGTATTTTAGATAAGGATAAAGGTATCCCACCTAACGGGTATTTACCTAATTTAAAATTTAAATTTATTTTCTTCTGTTTAAAATATTTGAATATATACGAAAATAAACATATTAATATTTTTGTTCTTATGTGTGTGATGAAGGAGGATTTATTGTCATCTTCTTACTATATAGAAAGGAGAACCGAACTTTTGAAAATTAGCTGAGGTGTCGCATTCTCCTTAAATCTCAGTTTTCTGTTCACACTAGAGGATGTCTTGAAAACTTACTTCTTTTCGATATAGTGAACAAAATATGTATGTTTGAATTTCTGTTCACACTAGAGGATTCTTCCGTTTTAATGTAAAAACAGCTGAATCATTAAAACAGGTGAGTGATTTCATTTCAAATTTCAAAATTTTAAATCAGCTGACTCATTAGGTATTTTTGGGAGTTAATTAAGATCATAATGGTTAAAATGTTTTGAAATTTTCTATTTATTCATTGCATGTATAAAGACGATATTTGGTGTTGCTTTTGCCTTTTGGTCTGCATCACTTCCACGAGCATTTTGTATCTTCTTTGGTCCATTTCTCTACTCCTCCAATGTATTCAATGTCCTCAAAATATGACTTCGTAAAGGATCTTAATCCGACGAAAGAAGAGTGGAGGATTAAAGTGCGTGTAGTTAGGTGTTGAAAGGTTCCCAGTTTTAATCAAAAAGATTTTGATGACAATGTGGATATGGTTTTGGTCGACGAACGGGTAATGTAATTTTTCTTTTTTTCAATGTTTTTATCTTTTCAGTAGCTCATTGTCGGTTTTTTTTTTTTTTTTTTTTTACTTTGTTGCGTGTTTTCATTTTATAGGGTGGAAGGATCCATGCTACGACCAAGGGTACTTTGCAGGTTCGGAAGAAAATTCGTGAGGGTGATGCTTATTTTATAAAAAAAATTGGAGTTGGGTTGAATACGGGTAATTTCAGGCCAACACGGCATGAATATCGTCTGTCTTCAACTTGAGGACGGACGTGAAATCCATTGTTGATGCTACGATTCCTGAGCGTGGTTTTGATTTTGCTGAATTTGACGTTATTGAGAAAGAATCCTCTGACTCTCCTTGTTTAATAGGTGATGGGATTGTTGTATTGTGTTATTCGCTTTCAATTAAGATTTTGTATATAGGACGTAAGGCTGAAACCCATGTTATTGTTGTGTAGACGTCATTGGTTTGCTGTCTGGAATTGGGGAAGTACGTGAACATGTCATCTCTGGTAGGAATACAAAAATGGTTGTCGTGGAGCTTGACAACCTGAGGTATTTATGTTATCTATATTTCTGATAGTATTGTAATGTAATTTCTTATGTGTTTTTGAATTTAAAGAGAATGGGATTTTACATCATTTCTTATGTGTCTTTTGTTTCTATATCATGATAGGGGTCAGAAACTTGAATGCACTTTGTGGGAGTCATACGTAGACGAGGTCCAAACTTTCTTAGCAAAGAATCAGAGTGCTCAAAATGTTATAATACTTCAGCTTGCAAGGATAAAGGGTTTTAGGGGTACTTTTTTTGTGATTAAAATTCTCATTTTTTGTTTTTTTGTTTTGCTGTTTTACTTTTTCTTTTATTTACGTAGCATTTTTTTTTTCCAGGAAAGATTGGAATAGCTAATACAAAGTATACGACGAAAATTCTTTTTGATTCCAATATACCTGAGATCGTAGAGTTCAAAAAAAGGTGGGCTACCGTGAGAAATTATGAGGCATTTCTTTTGCTCTATTCACTCATTCTTTTATATATTTTTATATTCCAGGCTTTCCGGTGATCTGATGGAAAGTAGTCAGATGTTGACTCAGTTGTCCAGCCCATCTTCATATTCTTATGAAAATGATTTTCTCAAGGATACAGAGAGGAAATTTCTTACTGATATTAAGAATTGCATAGATGCTACTACTTGCATTACTTATGGAACTGTAAAATCCATCGAAAGTAAATACAACTGGTGGTACAGGTCCTGTAAGAAATGTCCATATTCAGTGTGCGAAGATTTTGACAAATGGTATTGTAAGAACTGTCAGAAACATTGGAATGAATATACTCCGAAGTAAGCCATTTTTTGATTCGCCATTGTTATCGAAAAATTATTCATGCACACTGTGTGACTGATGTAAAATTCAATTTTTTATTTTTTTAGGTTCAGTGTTCAAGTCAGAGTTATTGATAACACAGATTCTTCTTCTTTCGTACTATTTGATAGAGACTGTCTTTCTTTATTAGGAGTGAGTGCTGCTGAATTGCGCGAGCAACATTTTAAGCGGGTTTGGTTCTCAAAACTTTGAATTTTTTTATTAGTGAGGTTCTCAAAACTTTTAACACCCTTAGTACTCCTTTTGCTGTGTTTCCTTTTTTGTAGGGTGCAGATTTAGAACATTATCCGGAAGAGTTGAACGTTCTTAAAGATAGATCTATGTTGTTTCAAGTGAATGTCAAAATTAGCAATTTGAACTCATACAGTGAGCCAAAATATCATGTGGCCAAAGTTTGCATCAGTGAAAGTATTATCACATCATTTCTGAAGACCACGGTGGACCCAAATGTTTTTTTTTTTTTATTATTCATAACCTATACTTTTCAAAGTTATGACTTTTTTGCGTTTATGGAAAAAACATTTCAGGATGATTCTGTATTTGACAGTCCTTCTGATGATAATATTATGTCGATAGGGTCAGGAAAAGCTGTGGTGAGTTGGTATTATTGACATAATTGGAAAATTTGATTGCCATATCCTTATATTAATAGCGGTCATAGTCATTTTGTTGACAGGATGTTCAGAGCCAAACCTGTGATAGTACTGATGATGCTGATATTTCTCTCACTTTGTTGTCACCATCTGTGAAGTATGATGATGTTGTTGAAGATAAAAATAATTGTTCAGTTGTTCGTCCTCTTAAAAAAATAAAGCTGGAGAAAGAGTTAAGTTCTGACTATAGATATTATAAAGTTTACGTGATTTATAATTTCATCCCTCTCACTCTGTGTGCCTTTTTGTTTATTTTGGCACAGTTTTGATGCTGCAGCCGGTGACACTTTGGAGCAGAAAGAAAATCTGTAACTATGCTTTGGTCGATTTTTTGTAAGGAGGAGCTATTGACATTTTCCTTATTCTGTTGCCTATTATCACGTGTTGAACTTTGACAGTGTACCAAGGCCTTAATATTTGTTTTTAAATATTTTGATATCAACTTCGCTTCTTCATTTTTAACAAAGTTTGCAAAAAAAATTTCTTTTAATATTTTGTTATCAGCTTTAGTACGACGTGTGAATTTCTTTAGTACGAGGTGTTTCAGTTTTAGGGATATCATTTGAAATTCACCATTATACCAATTGTTAACAATTAATTTCATTATTAGTAATTGCTTGACGTTTCGTTTGAAGTTATTTTTAATGCTCCCTTGAATTTCGAATTAGTGTGTTGGACTTTTAAATTTTTAAACAAATTAATAAATGCCAATAAAAGCGGTAGATTGGTCGATTTTTTTGTAACAAGGAGCTATTGACATTTTCCTTATTATGTGGCCTATTATCATGTTTTGAACTTTGACAGTGTACCAAGGCCTTAATATTTGTTTTTTAATATTTTGATATCAACTTCGCTTCTTCATTTTACCAAAGTTTGCAAAAAAAAACTTAAAAGTAATTGAATAAAAAATTAATTTATAATATTTAAAATATTTAATAATTCCCATGTAAAAACAGCTTAAACATTAAAACAGGTGAGTGTCAGCTGACTCATTAGATGAGATGACCAATTCCAATGTGAAGGTAAGTGGCGCATTAAATGTTTTGTCTACCACCTCATTTGTCTTAAATTATTAGAAATTTTAAATCAGCTAACTTATCGAATGAGATGACCAATTTCAATGTGAAGGTATGTGGCGCATTAAATGATTTGTCTGCCACCACATTTGTTTTAAATTATTAGAAATTAAAATTGATTTCCGATTTTTAAAAGATAAATCGAAAAAATTAATTGAATAAAAAATTAATTTTCGTTTTTTTTCGTATTTTAAAATATTTAAAATATTTAATAATTCCAATGTAAAAACAGCTGAGTCATTAAAATAGGTGAGTCATTCCATTTCAAAATTCAAGATTTTACACCACAACTTATTGAATAAAAAATTATATTTTCCGGTTTTTTCGTATTTTAAAATATTTAAAATATTTAATAATTCCAATGTAAAAACAGCTGAATCTTTAAAACAGGTGAGTGATTCCATTTCAAAATTCAAAATTTTAAATCAGCTGACTCATTAGATGAGATGACCAATTCCAATGTGAAGGTAAGTGACGCATTAAATGTTTTGTCTGCCACCTCATTTGTTTTAAATTATTAGAAATTTTAAATCAGCTGACTCATTAAATGAGATGACCAATTTCAATGTGAAGGTAAGTGGCATATTAAATGCTTTGTCTGCCACCACAGTTTGATATACTATTTTGATATACATGGTTTTAATATTTCTACAGATAAGTTATCTACACTCACTTTCAAAATGACGTCGTTTTGAGTTGAAAAATAAAAACTTATAATGAAAAAGACTATTGTAACTTTTAATTACAAAAACACTTTGATTTTCGCCCTAAAACGATGTCGTTTTACGCTCAATGTAAATAACTTATCTACATTGACTGTAGAAGAGACGGATCCTTTAAAAATAGGGTTTAATGTTTCTGCTTTTGCTACTTATAAAAAAGTGAGTAAGTTTCATTATAAAGAGAAGAGAGAGAGAAAATATCAATGGAATGTGAATGTGGCAGACAAAAATGTTCTGCAACAAAAAGCAGAAATATTTTTTCCTTAAAAATATTTATCAATATTAAAGTTTTTATTTAACATATATTCTTTGAGCTTTTTGGAATTCAATTTTATGTCAAAATTTAAATGACATATATTATTTTTTATTCTTTGATAGACTGATATTTTATATAATGGTAAAACACATAAATTTTCTGTTACAGCTCATAATTTTTTTTTAAAAAATTATATATATAATCATTGCTTGTAGAATGTTTAAAGAATTTGAATTCTTGTTATTGGTCAGAAAAAAAGATAAAGTTTACTTTTAAAATTGCTTTTTAATCACGTTAGCTATTTTAAAAGATAAATTTATTCACCTAACATTAACAATTCAATAAAAACATTAATTGCGCAAAGCTCTTCGTGTAATGTTTAACACAGTTGCACCGTGACTCGAACTCGAAATAACATAAGATTTTATTTATTTTTTGATAAATAACACAAGATTTTTAATAGAGAGTAAAACAGGGAAAAAATTAAATATTATTTTAATAAAAATTTACGAAAAATAAAACTATAGCACTCAAACACGCCCTATAAGGGCCTGGCCGATTGCAGAGAGACACTTTCCACAAGTGGCATGATAAAGTTAACAGTTTGACTGTAAAACTTTGAAAGTCCATAACTTTTTGACTCGAGTGTCCGAATTAGGTATTTTTTTTTCCACACAATTTTTTGAGACCTACGTAATGACACTTCATTTGACATATTTTGTCTCTCACAAAAAAAGTTCAAATTTACAACAATGATACTATAAGAACGTTTAACCCAGATTAATAAAGAGAAAAATGTTGTCATGATTAGAAACATTCATAGTAAAGTTCCTTATGATTATGGTACTATTGTTGCAAATTATGATTATGATACTATAAGTATTCTCTCTATTGCATGAGAGTTCTCTCATATTGCATGAGATTAATAAAGCATAAAGAAAAATGAGGCACATTTTTCTATATGAAAGTAACATGAGAGAGTAATCTCATATAACATGAGATTATAATTTGCCATATTTATATATGGCAATGGCATTGTTAGTCTCATGTTGCTGGAAAAAATTATTTCTCGAGCTGACCTAGTGATACCTAAGCTTCATTTTCTTTCTTTTTTATTTTAAAATTGATGGGCCCCACATTGGTTGTCTTTATAGCATAAGATAGAAATTGTCCTGAACTTGTTTTTCATATATATATATGAATGTGTTATTCTTCCTATTTCTTTTTCTGCCTACTTTGCTTACTCCTTTGAATACCATTAGATTACAATTTTATCCAACAATGAAAATTCATGGGATAAAACAAATCCTTTTACAACGTTCTCTTTCTCATCAACGCCCACCCTCTCTCTCTCTTTCCTCCCTCCCCTCTCCCGGAAGACATTTGAATATAGCTTTGATGTCTCTTTTACAAACTGAAACATACAATTATGAAAAATTAGCCTTTTTATTTATTTTATTTTTTTTGAAATTCTTCATTACATTACAAAGAAATGAAATAATCTGGGAGAGGGAGCATAAAAAAACAACAGATTCATTGCGGGGTTGAAGACAACACGATGATGAGAGTGAGAAGATGAAGAAAAGGGGAAGGAGAAGAAGATTGAAGGTGAATAGGGTTTTGGAATCAACACTCCTATTCATAACATGGTGAAGCGTTGTGTGACAGTGGTGGACGAGTGACATGGTGGAGAGTTGTTTAACGGTGGTGTCACGGTTGTCCTGATTTGGGATGATGGAGTGTGATGGTGGTCAAAGGGGGCGAGAGGAGAGAGAGGGTGGGAGACAGTGTGTGTGTGTGAGAGAGAGAGAGAGAGAGAGAGAGAGAGAGAGAGAGAGAGAAAGGTGTAACACCTCGTGTGCACCCGGTGTATTAAACATACATACGGTAATGGCGCAGCTAAATAAATGCGAAAGCTAACTTTTTCTTTCCAATTATGTACATATTAAATTAACCAAGTTGATTACTTATCCTTTTTCAAAATATCGTCTGTATGTAAATTGCAATAAATAACTACAGTGAATAACCTCATTCAATAAATGTATATCTAGTCACGGAACTACAACACGTATACCGAACAATATTCTGATACATTATACAACTCAAGACAAAGCATAACTGACATCAATGTGGCATGGACAACCCTCATGCTCACCAAATAAGGCACATAGCCAAACAATGTCTCAAATCAAATAACAATGCACTGAAAGTAAAACATGAAGTAATATCCAGGCATATAATAAAAAACAGCATGCATAATCAGCTCATCTCTGGCCTCCTACCACCAGAGGTCTCAACCCCCGAGGTACCTGTACCTGAAAATGTGTCCCAACACGTGGTGAGATCTCTAAAAAGAAATCTCAGTAAGACAAGGGGTCCTCAAGGATTTGTCCACCCCAAGCTCACTTACATGTGCAATATAAGTTATAAAACAGGATAGCAGTATAATTTCATAATCTGTGCAATGCAACATATATCCATGTCATGTGTGTAAGTATCCTACTGGTCAGAGAATAAAAGGTAAGATTTATATACGTCTACAACCTATAGTACAAACTCCTCGCATGTACCTCACCCACAAAGTTACCATCTTGTATGTCTCCACATACTCAGGGGTTACTGTCTAGGTGGAACATCACATACATATCATATGGCTTTTGCACTTTTAAAGCAGCTCAATAGCATATCAATAATCATCACATATTTTCATACCAAAACACAACATGTATATAAACCATCCCTCCATTAGGTATGGTGGAACCAACAATGGGCAAAAACGAGGACACGAAAGCTTACCTGTAGTGCCAAAATCTCTATCCAAAGGCTTGGTAAAAACAGACAACCCAACAGTCTCACAACACGTCAATTGCAATCTGTTCGTATGAATACACAATTTAATATTCAGAAATCTCAATATCATAACCATTAAACAACGTCTTCTCTTTCGTTTGCATCCCTTTTAATTCATAATTATCACGCATTAAACCCCATTATTATAGGTATTAATGTTTTCCAACAGTAATACTGACTTCCTAGGGCATCGTGCCCAAATGGAAATCTTCCCACGCATTAAAACTGGTTTCTGGTCATTCTGACAGGGGGTAATCGATTACTATACATGGGGTAATTGATTACTGCACATGGTAGCTGATTACCAAAAACAGGGTAATTGATTACTTCACATGGTAACCGATTATCATACGAAAGGTAAATACCACACGGACAGAACAGAATTCTGCAGAATTTTTCTGCATAATCTGCGACCCCAAAGGTTCCCCAAGGTCCAAGGTCCGATTTTTTCTCAAAACAGCAGTTCATTATTATTTATTATGCCTAGATTAACAACCCTTAACTTGAATGATCAAAGTTCCCTCTTTTAATGACTCAAACAAGTTAAAATCATGAAATTTCAAAGGAAGTGATCATGGTTTACCTAAGGACCCTTGAACTCAAAAAAATGAGGTGGCTTGGTGGTTACTATACCACTCTAATGTGCTGCACAAGTGAGGCCACGAAAATCATTTAAGTTTGATTCTTTACACCAAAAAGATGGCTTCTTGAAGCCACAAATGCCAAATAAAAGGCTCCCACAACACTCAATAAGAAGTCAACACCCAACACTCATCCAAACAGAAGCTAAAACTCAGAAATGCATTGCCTTTCAATCTCCCAAGGCTTGAGCACACTCACACATGGAGTTTTTGTGAAGGAATCAAGAGGAAATGTGGCCTCTTGAAGGTTTCTATGGAGAAGGAAGGTGGAGACAAGGTGGTGTAGCCAAGAGCATCAGAAATCCCACGTAGAAGAGAGCAAAAATTGACCTAGGGTTTTGTGCCCTTTAATATTTATAGGTCCACTTGATTAATCTTCCAGTATTAGTTCTAATAGCTCCGCTAATTATTTTAATCTCAAACTTCATATTCTGAACCTAGCCATTTTTCTAGGATTTTTCATATTTTTATTATAATTTTTCGCAACACTTTGCCGGTACGCATTTTACACGTAGCTGGTATTAGTTCTGACATCAATACTCATATTCATGACTCCAAACTTGGTTTACTCAACCTAGATATTTTTCTAGGTATATTCATGTGCTTATTATAATTTTTTGGGATACTTCATCGGTACACATTTATACCGTGAAGCATAATGGGTATCTACAATTTTCGTCAGAAAAACGACTTTCAGCGTTATTAAGCCCTTATAATAATTATTTAAGTCTTCCCATATCTATTCGACGTCAATTATGAAATTATTTCTTAACCTCATAATTAAATTATTAAAATTCATAATTTAACGGTGCAGGTTCTTACAAAAGGGGTAAAAGAGTTTATTTTATCTTGCGAATCTCCACCGTTGGATGAAATTGCAATCTAACGATGTTAAGAGAGGTAGGCATAGTAGGCAGAATAACTTATCCCACACACACACACATATATATATATATATATATGAGCTTATCGTTTGTCAGGATGCTTGAGAAATTTTATCTCCGTCTACTAAATCATGACCGTACAAATATGGATTAATGATAATAAAGGAAGAAAGAGAAAATGAGAATCAAAACCTTTCAAAGGTGAATAAATTAATGGGAAATATTTTTCTTATGTTGTAGGAAAAAAGTTATCTCATGTTGTAGAGATAAAATTATAAGTGGGACTCACAGGTAAAGGGAGAGAAAAAAAAAGAATGGTGGGGCCCAATACCTTTTTGTGTGTATAGGAAAGTTGTTTATCTCATGTAAAATGAGATAACATAACCCTAAATTAATATAAGGAAATAAATAAACAAAACGACGTAGTTTTGAATTGACCGGAGATAAATATGTCTCAAGTAACTTAAGAAATATTTTTCTCTCTTTATATATATATATATAGGTTGGGTATTTATATTGGGCTGATTCTGCTGAATAGGGAATGAATTTTTTCATATATAAATTTTAAATATATTTACAAATACAAATTTGGCTTTATTTATTTATTGACAAAGAGTGAAATAAATACAAAATTTTGAAGATCAAATCAGTGGGAGAGAGAGAGGGAATTAGAGGAAGAATTTGGAGTAATTTCTTCATGTTCTATTACCAATATTTATCCCTTTTTATGGACCAGTTCAATACGCTGATGTAACTTAGAAATTCAATTACTTAGACACTAACAAGTAAAAGCATATTGGGCCTGTTTATAAAAAAAAACATATTGGGCCTATTGAATGTATCATAGAGTTTTTATGTATAGTAGTCAATAAACTTGATGGGCCATTTAACCTTCCTTTTGGGCCTATTGAACGCATCATAGAGTTTTTATGTATAATAGTCAATAAACTTGATGGGCCATTTAACCTCCCTTTTGGGCCTTTTCTTGACTTGCTCTTTCTATTGTGCTACGCCTACACTACACTCTTCGAGTTTTATTTTTCCCTTCCAATACTCCGACAGTCTTAGTCACTGAACCTGTAAAAACAATGAGATAGAAAATGTGAAAGAAACAGGGCAACGTTGGAAAAGGAGGGAAATAGTGAAAGTTTGAATGAGGAGAAATCGTTAGGGAAAAAACTTTGCCTATAGAAGTATAGGAATCCAACAAGTTGACGATATATATTAGCGCTGTCTATCAGAAATCAAGGAACTCAAGAACGAAAGATTTATTTTTTTCATCTTGTGAAAACTTGATTACATATACTGATACAATACATTTACACTGACAGAAGCAAACAGAAAATACCAAGCTAACTTTAAATAATCGCAAATGCAAATTTTTCAATCATTTGGAAACAAGTTATCGAAAATAATATCTTTCTAGAGACTTTATATGGACCCGAAAATTCGAAATATATATATATATATATATGGAAAATATTACTCTCCTTTCACATAAGATAACTTCTCTCATTTTCTCTTATTTCGATTTTCGCACCCTACCTTTTTCTTTTTTCTTGTAATAGTGGGACCCACTCATTTTATCTCTACAACATAAGATAACTATCTTATGTAAAAGGAGACTAATAAAGTCCTATATATATATATATATATATATATATATGACGTTAGAAAGTTATTCTTATTCTTGTAATAAATATAATAATAATAATAATAATAATAATAGTGTATAGTTAAGAAATGTGTCCCTTACATACACGATAAAAAAAATGTTGTATACTGACTATTTTTTCTCTGTTACCAGTGAGTTGTTGTTAAGTGAAATCAATAGGATATGTAGTTAGTAATTAGTATGTAATGTGTAATAAGGTGTTGTACAGTAGTTTTGTTAGTTCAACAAAAATAGGAGTTTGTTGGAGTTTGGTCAGTAACAGTAAGGTATAATATCTTAGCTGAGTAGTTGGAAGTGTATATATAAAAGCCTTGAAAGCAATCAGATTGTCATGAAAATAATAAAATCAGTTTCTTTTCCTCATCAGTTTCTTCTCCCTTCATTATCATTGGTGCTTTCATTGGTTACCATGGAAGTGCTGAAGGATCTTGTTAGCATGAATTTCTAGGAGCTCTTATCCTTGGTCAAGGAGCAAGTGCAACTAGTCCTGACCACTTTGCATTCAATGCAGGTTGGATCATCATAAGCGACAATGTTATTCGGGGAAACATCTTCAACGACGCTGTTTGAGGGTTGTTTGGAAGTATGTCTAAGGGAACATCTGTTGGGAACTCGGTTCTTTCAGATCGGCTCAGGGGCCTTTTGCGGAAGTCAGTCAATGAGATCCTGGATCTCGGATCTCGGCAATACCTCGGCCTGAACTTCACCAGGTCAGGCAGCGCAGCGGAAAATCAAAACGAAAAACGAGAGAGAAGGAGAGAGAGAATACAAGCAGTTTTAATGTGGGAAAACCTTCTCCAATGAAGAAGTAAAAACTCACAGGACGTAGTCCAGATCAAAAATCTACTATGAAAATAATGGTTACAAATAATCAGAATAGTTAACTCAACCTCTCCAGCAATGGTGATAATCAAACCTTCCTAGAGATATTTCACTCAAAGTCTCTCTAGAGATCTCTCAAATACAAAACATAAAGCTTTGCTCAAATAATTTTCTCTCAAATTTCTAATCTCTCTCTTAATCTCTGACTTAGCCTCCACCCACAACTAATGAATATATAGAGGAGATGAGAATTTAAGGTTTAAGGTTTAGGGTTTTGGAAGACCCCTCAATGGGCTTGTGCTTAGCATTGAAGGAGGAAGCCCAGCAGCATACTCTGCTGCAACTATGGCGTTTGGGTTTAGGGGATCTTCTGGATCATTATCCTCTTTTTTCTTCCTCTGCTGCAATGATGTCGTTTAGAACAAACTCCATTTCGTAGGGGTGGGTAATGTTACGTGATGTCAGTAGGATATGTAGTTAGTTATTAATTAGTGTGTAATATGTAATAAGGTGTTGTAGAGTAGTTTTGTTAGTTCCGCAGAAATAGGAGTTTGTTGGAGTTCTGTGAGTAAGGTACAATATCTTAGCTGAGTAATTGGAAGTGTATATAAGCCTTGCAAATAATCAGATTGTCATGAAAATAATAGAATCAGTTTCTTTTTCTAAGTTACTTCCCCCCTTCAAAGAGCAATGCTTTATCAATTGTTAATTGGTGTCATCTGCAAAAGGGTGAGGTTGGATTAGTGATACAATTAGCCACACCTTTGTGATTGAAAGATCATGCAAGGATAAAACTACTCACAAAGATCGTTGGTCATCACCCTATCTTAATTAGCGGGATATAATGGGGGTGATTTTTTTTTTTTTTTTTAAGGTTGAAAATCTATAGAACTTAATTATTATACTTAAAATAGAAAAAATCCAGCTCAAGTATCACGAATTAATGATTGAAAGAAAAGCCTCTCACATTCCCCCACCCCCCCCCCCCCCCCCCCCCCCCCCCCCCCCCCCCCCGAAAAAAGTCAAATAACACATGAAGAATTGCAATCACTTATGCAACTTGCATCTTTACCACTCCACCTTTTCATTTATTACTAAACAAAACTAATGACTATTAAATAAAGGATTTTATATCTCCCCCGTAACACAAGAGACTTTTTTTTATCCAGCACTCACCATAAAAAAACGGCACCATCCTTTTTTTTTACTGTGGGCCCATGGCTTTTTGTCTTTGCTGAAAAAAAAAAAAGTCTTTCAGGTTACAGGAGAGATATAAAGCTCTTAAATAAATAAATAAAAATTAATGACTATTTCAAAACTCAATTCAATACTGAACAGTAAAAAAGTATTTTAATTTTTATTTATCAAATGTCAGATATATTGAACATAGAAGCATTCACTTCACCAGCAACTCTTTTTATTTAAGGATTTGACCGATCTAATATTAGAAAATAATAATAAATAATATTTTTAAATATGTGTTGGGTTACCAAAAAAATAAAAAATAAAAAAAATGTATCTATCGTAAAGAGAACAAGTTAAAAGGTAGTCTATTAAAGCATGTATTGATCTTCCTCAGTATTATTTTTGGGAGAAATTTAAAGCTTTAATTCTAGACTCATCTTGAATATAATTGCTTCACGTGAAGGATACCTGACTACCTGTGGTTTATAAAAAAGAAAAGAAAAAAGTAATGCACTTTTGTTTAGCAAAATACTTTTTCCAATAGAAATTGAAGGTATTTATAAAAGCCAATCTATAATCCAATTTAAACGTCAACATTAATTGGATAACTATTTAATAAGTATTTTTAAACATTTAATATTTTAATTTATAATCCAATATGTAAATGTAAATACATATATTATACGCGCAAAACATTAATCTAAAGCATACCTTAATCGATAAAATTTAAGACCTCTGCCAAAATACCCATTCACCCTAATCGCATTAGCAATACTTAAATGACATTAATGGAATCAAACCATCTCTCCCTTTTTCTTTCCTCCAATAGAAAAATGACATATCAGGAAAAAAATAACTAATAACTAAAAAAACAATGGCAGTTAAAAGATAAAAAAAAAATTAGTGAGATTTTTTTTTTTAATATTATTCATCGATTCATGTATTACTCGATTAATTGATTCGAGCCGGTAAGATCATATGAGTGGCAAAGCTATCCATATAAAGGTTTAACTTGAGATTGTTAATTAAGTTAAAACAATCTCTCATAAATTGATTCACCTGCTCAGTGTTAGTGAGGTTTCAATATGAAAGAAGTGATTTGAATCCTTTGTATTATTCTCTCTTCATAATAAAATATCAAATAATGAAAATATCATATATGCATAAAACCAATATTCTTCAGACCGTGTGACCTACTTCAATTTCACTATTAAATCACATTGCTATCTGGGCACAAAGTTTCTCAAAACTTTCCTTGTCTTTCTCCACTATAACCTCGTGTCTTGAAGAAAACGACTAGACTAGCTGATTTCTAACATACATGAGAAGAAGCAAAATATATATATGTTCACTATATTTGGAAGAGGATATGAACCCGAAACTATTAAAGCACACCTTACACTTCAATGGAACCAATCCAAAAAATACACGCAGAAGGGAAACAACTATTTATGTGCATAAGCAACTTAAGTTTGAATGCAGGATAAATCAAGGCATAGCTGACGGTCATATAATGAGTAATTTGATCTGCTAAGAGCTTACAAATTCCCAAGTAAACAAAACAGAAACTTTAAAAGGTACCGATTGAATATATAAAAACCAAACCTCCCATGGACTGAAGAACTCCAATTTGATTATATGCTACCTTAAATCCTGCAAGGAGATTAATCATGGCTTAATAGACAGGCATTTCTTCTTTGTCCGAATGAAGCAAACATCAATGTCACCTTTATCTTTAAACAATTGTGATTAATGGTTAACGAGCTGATATAAAAGCATAAGGAGATTAAGGATAAATAAATAATAAATAAGAGATAAAAATATAATATATATTATAAAAAATGAAAATAAGTAAGTAAATAACTAAAAAAATAAAAAAAATTATACCACTCCGCAATGCTAATAATTTGTTTTCACTTGTCCTAAAACAAACCGCATGCGAATATATTTCCCATCTCACTAGTTTTTTTTTTTACTTTTTTCCTTAAGTTTCGATTAAGCTTTCTCTTTTTTATGTCATTCTCTAAGGAGTAGTTTTGTCTTTTTTATTGGAGCATCTAATGGTGTTTGAAGACCATGTTCAAACCATCTCAATTTATATTTGTTCTTTTATTTTTAATTTTTTCACTAGTACTATTCTAACTTTTCATTGAATATCTTCATTTTTTATTGTATCCATATTTGTATAACAATAGATTCTTATTTATGCTTCACCTATTTTATGCTCACTTTGTTTTTGTGCTAGCCAACATTCTGAGCTATGTATATCATTATAGACCTTATTCTTATTATATAACATTTTTCTTTAGTCTTGGAGGGTTTTTGCAATCATGTAAAATTCTCGATACATTTCTTCCAACCTACTTTAATTCTATGACTTTGGTCCTTGTCAATCTCTCTTCTTTTCACAAAATTCATTTCAGATATCTAAATAAATCTTTCTTGAGTACCTCCTATCCTAGCATATTCACAAACTCTCAATTTTCTCCTCTTTTTTTTAACTTAATCTAAATCTATTAGACTCCAACGTATTTCTTCATAATTTTAGTTTAATGTTAATAACAACTTCGGTCTCGTTAATAAACACAATATCTCTTGCAAATAGCATACATTACGACATCTCATCTTAGATATCTTTTGTTGGTTCATCCATAACTCAGACAAAAGATAAGAAATCAATGTAAAACATTGATATATATAAATCTACAGTAATTGAAAAGTACCTTGATAAATCTAATAAAAAAAGGGGGAAATGTGTTATCATTTTAAAGGATGTAAAGTTGTGTCATTTTAATTGAAAGAAAGAGATAGATCATAGGGAAGAGAAGTAGACAAAAATAATAATAATAAAGATATGAGTTCCACCTCTTTGTGAGAGTGAAATGACATTAACTTGTGTCATTTAAAAGTATAAACACTTTCCCATAAATCAAAGTACCTTGATGAACTGATTTTCATATGAATAACTAATTCACATATATCATATATATCAGTGGTTACCAAGAGGTCTTGTGAAAGAACTCAAGGATTGAATACCCTTTTAATAAGGATAAGCATCGTTTACCAAAAAAAATGAAAAATAGGAATAATCATCCATCCCGCATTCTACTATTACTTACCCAAATAAAATAAATAAAATAGAAAAATGGAAGGACTGTAGGGTTTCTGCTTCAATTATATCCAAATGTGGCAACAGTTAGGAAGGTCATGGTCCATAATAATAATCCTTTCTCCATCAATAAATAACCTGTAACTTCTTTTGTTTGTTCTGGGGCATGTATATAAATTCTCTACTTATTAAAGGTTTTAAAAAGGACATAGGAATTCTACATGGGCCAGTATTTAACCTAGTTCAGCAAAATAATTCAAACATGGTACAAGTACCAAGCAACGATCTGTTTGATGAGTTAGATAAGATGGTATCTCAAATATTGCATCTAAAATAAACTTAAAAAGATATATACTCTGTGTGCAAATTTAATTCAAGTCTATAACTTATGAGGCAAGAAATAAGATAAAAAAAAGAATAAAGAATAAAGGTACTTTAATCCATAGAGCACTTTCATCTATGAACCAGAAAGCACAAGTGAAAGTGTGAGTACTATATTATCGGAAATCTCATATTCCCAGCACATGAAGCTGCCGACAAATACTTTTCACATACTTATATCAGAATACAAACAAGAAAACCCTAACTTACCACCATCTGTCACTGACACAGTCTGTGGAGACAATTAGCCGTACAAATGGAATATTCCCTTGATCTTTGCTATAAACTACACATGGTTTCTGTATGAATGTTTTATTATAGGAAGCATTATATACGCTGAAGAAGCCCTCACCAAAGTTTTACGCAGCTCAATAATCCAGATATATGTATAATTTATATGCTTAAAGAATCATATATGCAGTAAGTTTTGACTAGTATGAGTGGAATAATCACTTGAAACCAAGTGCTTGTCTCCAAAATTTCTATATTTAGTCTATTTTAATGTAGTAATGAAAAAAGAAAGCTTGCATCTTGATAGAGAAATATAAACAAAATCAGTAATGGCATTTACTCAGACAGCTTAACTTGTTCGATTGAAATGATTATTTGTCATGATATCAAAGCTTCGTGACCATGGGATCATGAATTTGATATGTACTACTCTCATTCTATTAATAAATAATTAATATTGTGAAGTTTCTAAATATATGTATGAGACTGATGCATTATCTATTCTTTAAGTCCAATGAACTCTTGTGGAAGGAAAGATGTTATAAAAATATAACAAAAATCATTGTCTTTATAGCTTAAGTTGTTGGGTTAAATTGGTTATATATCAGTCTCGTTCAAATTGCTATTGAAGTTTCATTTAAGTACATAGCCGACAATAACATGTGAGGTGATGGGAGGAAGCACAAAGCTCAAGCATTTGCCTAACCAAACATTAAGTTACTCCAATATAAGCTTATTAATAGTTAAGTACACTTCAAACCAAAAACTTTTTTATGAAGGGAATAAAACCACTGTACATGTACCACAGAATCATATGCTAGACGACATGATCTAATCAATGTACATGCCATTGTAGGAAAGCAAAGTGGAGGGGGAAAAAAAACATGTATATGCAATCACCCTCTTTGCATGGATCTTCAACATTAAAATAGCAATTAGTGGGGCATCATAGAGGTGAGGATGATGGGAACTGTTAAGGTTAACAAAACATTAAATATTTAATTAGCATCAGGTTTCTCCAATATTTATTCTAAATAGATTCCATCCAATCATGACTTTGTTAGTATTAAATTGTGAAATAGAAAAGCGTTAGAAAAAGATGCATTATCAACAATTTTATATGGTGATAAGTAATTTCAACGTTACCTCAAACCTTAATCAATCAAATGCTTTCAATCATTTCTCTATTTGATGCTTAGTAACTTAAGAAAGAGAATGTCACCTCACTTGAACATTCATGGGACACAAAATCTGCAGAATCTTAAAAGGGAAAAAATAGGGGAAAGCTAACATGCAAGTAACTAATATTTAATTAAAGAGAGTATGTGAGCCGGGAGACTAATATAATCTTTCCATTTGCAACCTAATGAATACACGACATTGCGAATATTTTTTGTGGGTATTTAATAACATACAAAAGCTGTGCTCACAATCTAATTGAAGACCGTGCAAGTAAATTTCTTGTTTTTATGAGGATCAGCTATCTAGTTCATTAATCTGCAAGAAACTGTATAAAAACATTACTTTTAAGTACACTAATGTTTTAATTATAATTAGTTATTATTAAGATATTATTTATCCATATTTTTGAGTTCTTTCAAGGTCCTGACCTGATAGTACACGTGCTCACATAAACAAAATCACCTAGATTCAAATCCATTAATACTTTACTACGTACATATGTATGGATTTATTAGTAAGTTTTAGAGTATGATATAAGCAATATTAATATTACAACTGGATCCTAGCTAGCACAACATTGAGTTAATCATCAAAGTAAGCACAGTCTATGATTGATGATAAGATCTATTACCGTGACTTCAAGAGAAGTGAATGGTGGAGCTTGATTCATCATTTCCCTTGCTTGGATTTGTGTTCTTCTTTTTCTTCTTGTAAGGGATACCTCTTGCCTTAGCTTGACAATCCCTCACCTCACGGAGATAAACACGAATAGAACCACTTGCAAAAGGGTTAGTCTGTGGGGATCCACCATTTTCCTCATAAGCAGCTCTGAGTCTCCCTATGAGAGCATCAAGGCTTCCCCAAGCTTGTCTAAGAGGGCATGTACAGGGTGCTGGTGGTTCTGGTTGACCATAGAACATGCACCCTTGAAGGTGAACTTTGGTCTTCCCAAACTGATCAAGATACCTAAGAAAATCCAATACATGGTTGCAATTGCACTGAGAGAGTGGAATTGGGGGTCTCTGGTTATTCAAGTACTGTCCAAAAGTGTTCCAATCCCTTCTCTTTTGAGACTCATAGCGGCTAAGTGTCCCTGGACTCTGCTGTTGTTGCTGATAATCTATTGGAGAGTTTGATCCTTCTGCCAAATCCTTACCACTACCACTTGTAGACATTATTCTGATGCTGAGTAATGAAGATTGAGAGGTTTGGTTTTTGTAAATAGAAGAGCCAGAAGGAAAAAAGAGAGAGGTGAAAGGTGAAATGAATAGGAGATTAGAGAGTGGAGGAAAATGGAGATCATGTCATTGGGCTAATGAGTAGACATTTTATGGGCCATATTAGTTGCTTTCTGTTCATCTTTTTCTTCCTCTTTCATATTTATACCCCTCCTTTTTTTGTGGTAGTGTGACATTAGCATTTAACTATAGGTTTCCCCTATAATCATACAATTATTGTTTGCTATTTGTCAACACACACACATGAGCCTTATCGCCTTAGGATGAAGCCTATTTACCATTATTGCCCTAACCATATCAATCCAATAGGACTAGCTTCTATCAACCTCTTTGAATGTTGGTACATCCTGCATATACCTAGTGAAGTATATATTTGAACAAATTCAAATTAACAGGTGTACTTTTTATTTTTATTTTTATTTTTATTTTTTTGTAGTGGGGGTGTTCTAACTTAATGCTAAGGTTTTTTCTTTTTATTATTTTATTTTTTTAGGTGCAAGGTAGATAAAAATCTCACTGAATATGATCTGACTCAATGGTAGCATCTAAAAGGGGTAACGATTCTTGCATATATGTACACGGTAATATGTGCAAAAATCTGAATCATTTATAATAAATATAAAGTGTTATTTTATGACTTGTAAAGAGTGCATAAAAAATTTAAATAGCATGAGCTATCTATGTACAGAGATGTGTTGTTGACATTTGAGGTCACTGTTATGGTGGTTGTTATGTATGGGTGTCGTTGTCAAAATGGGTGCCGGAAAGTGTGCATATATACAAACGCTTGAGTTCATACATTATTAGGCGTAAAACAAAATGTTATATGAGAATTGTTACGTGCACAGACAAAACAAGCACAGCAACGACAAAGACGTGCTCAGAGTCAAGACGTGGAAAGGAGCAAAAACACAGTAAATTTTCTTCATAAATGCATGAGGACTAATAAGAACGAAGGGGATGAATTTATATTACACTGCATTCTTTTTAGAGATTAATATTTCTCATGTTGTAGGAGATAAAATTATCTCTTATACACAAATAAAAGTGTTTGAATCCATATAGGGTCATGTGAAAAAAAAATATGAACTCACATATTTTTATATATGTAGAAAATAAAATTATTTCGAGAAACATTAAATTCTTTTTTAAGTCTATACTTAGTCTAAAATAAATGTTTGATAAACTTAAAAGGGAGTTATCATCTGTTGGAAAGAAAAAAAAAAAAACTTTAAGGATGAAGATGCATACGTGAAGCTTCTGTTACGCTCATTCTGTGTAACTATCACAGTTCATTCTAGATTTCCGGAACCCAAAAAATATACTTACTACACTACCCTATTAGCCTTTTTCCAGAAAGAGCTTTTATGCCAGGTTCTTTGGGAGACTTCTCTGCAACAATGCAGGCCACATGATACATGGTCGTACATCTTTTAGCATGCTAGACCTTTGTCTAGGACTTCTTTTCCTTTTTTAACCTGTATCAGTTTATTTAATTTCATATTTTCCTACATTATCCAAAAAAAAGTTTATTTAATTAATTTCTTCCATGTGTAAAAAATGGCTTCCACCAATTATATAAATGCATAAATTAGTGTAATTTATTTCCCATTTATGGAAACAAAGAAAAGATTAGGTAAGACATGTGATGCAATTTTGTCACTGATATCCTAGAGTGGCTTTTTTAACACATCCTAATCAACAGATTATTTCTTTCTGGCTATGATTTTGGAAAGAAGGAAATTGAGGTGTACACATCAATTTTCTTTTCTTTTTAATTTGTTTTTTTAGGGGGAAAAAAGGTACACATCGATTTGATGGAGATGACAAACCGACCAATCTTGTGAAATGAGGGCCCTCAGCCAACAAGACCAATAGAGATCATATATTCATTCAATAGATATAATTAATATAATCAAATAATATGATGAGTTAATTCAAAATTGGACGGCCACAAAACGTTTTTTTTTTTTTTTTAATTATGCCTATTATTTCCAAAAAAATTGGTTGAGAGGGGAGACTATTATTAATTTATTTTATTTTATACTTCACACCTAACTGTATGTGGGTAGAGTACAGTTGTAAAAATCATATTAGGGTTTGATCAATTAAGTGATCAGTTCAGACAGTGAGATGTTTTATTTTATGTATATATAATTTTCTCCCACGATCTATTGAGTATTGAAATACATAATAAACCATAGACCAAATACCTTAGCTTCTTCTCCATCGGTTTCTTTGACGAGAAAATTAGTTGAGTCGTTGTCGAAAGTAGCACTAAATGTAGGTAGCAAATCTCTTCGCTCAATTAGTTTTCTCAAGGAACAAAAACAATTGTGGAGTGATATTGACAATTTGATAAAGGGTAAATTATAATTTATATCTACGAAAATTTTATTTAAATTAAATTTCTCTATCAAAATTGGAAATTTACATCATAAATATTAAAATTATTAATACATGTTCAATTAAATCTGAATAAATGGGAGTGACTTAATTATTAGCTCGAGGGGTAAATGTATAAAACCCATAATTAACGGTGATAGGCTAATGATTAATTATAACAATTACTTAGCCACATTAGGTTGGGTGAAGTGGTAAGCGAACTATGCTTAAGAGATGACAAATATTTCAATTTTGCTGACATCATTTATGACGAGGGCCTAATCATACAGCTCGTGTAAGAAAGATTAGTCTTAAATTTAACAGATATAAGGATACCTTTAGAAGAAAAAGAAAAAGAACTATAATAATAACTGCATCTTTAGAAGAAACAGAAGAAAAATCTATAAAATTTACCAAATAAATTTTTTTTAATCTATTAGAAATAAAATTAATTTTCACTAGAATTGCAAAAGTTATTCTTTTCTACAAGTACTTTGACGCAAATTCAAACTCTTAATATTTACATACTGCTAATTTCAACCTTACTCATTTTCTGTAACCTCTTCTGAATCTTTTTATATAAAGGATCAAAACATATGGCGCGCATAATGATTACTCGTTGGAAGGGAGTTTTCAGAAGGGTTACATTTAACTTTTTCAATTTTTTAGAAAAGAAGCGTCTGTTAGGTGTCAATAAGTTGTTTTTAAGCATTTAAAAACAAATTTTATACCAAAATACTTAACTATGATTAAAACAATTTCCGGGCCAACAATTAAATATTGTAAATAGAATTTTTTTTCAAAGATTTCACACTTATCATCAGAAATTTGTGTTTAGGCATGAAATATCAGACATTTGGTAATAGGGCATTAGCTAGGTATAAAATATATATAAAGATAGGATATTGCTACTACCATTTAGTGTTACCACCATATCACTACCAGTTTGTTTCACCGTTAAAACAATTATGTTGACCAACGGTTATATTTAATATGAAAGCATTAAATATGAGGAATCATAACCATACAAAGGTAGAAATAAATATAAAACATTAAATATAGAGAGAAGAAAGAAATTTTTTAGAAAGTTGAATCAGAATTGTTGGATCAATATAATCAATCTAACGATAAAACAAATTAGTAATGACATTGATAGTGACACTAATAGCAGTAACAATATCTTATCTCGTATATAAATCTTCATGTTAATGATAAATATAAATATGAGCAATTCTCATTCCACACCTCACTTCTACTTACCGAACGTATTGTTCACTATTCAGGTAGAATTGAAGAGCAAACTTTTTGAGAGCAAATTGAATCACAAAGTCATTGCTTTTGGTAGAATTATGCTTTTTCTTTTATATTGTATGTTTGGGCTAACTGATGCTGAAATTCAATTGATTTCTCTTTTCTTTCCTTATTGGTCTTTGCTAATAATCATTCATCGTCTTATAGATACATGCACTTCCCACTCGTGCTCTTCTTGAAATTGCTTACAATAATGGCTAGCTCAAAGTTGACACTGAACGTGCACCTTGTCGGTCTACATTTTACCAATTAAGTCTTCAAATAATTGTCCCCTACCTCTCTTTTTTCCAGTAAAGCCACTGATGCACTCATAAGGTGAATATTGTCACATCCAAAATATCACTAGTGACAACTCCAAGAAAGAACCTGTAATAATAGAGTTCCCACAAATTATATGATAGTACGGTCTTGCACCATTTTCAAATTCTGGTCCTGGTATTCTCCGTGGTCAAATTCTAAAGAACAAATTCAACCAAAATCTTAATTTTTTAGTTAAATTATTTTTTTATATGGTATCGAAAATTCAGTTACTATGAGGTCACGAGTTCGATCCTTACTACCCCACTTTCTAGTGGAATTAAGTAAAGTATAAAGTAAACCAAAAAATTGGGTTATACAATATTTACGCTTCAAGCTCAAAAAATTCTTGTGTGGGAGAGGTGGTAGAGAATAATATAAAATACCAAATGGTGGTAGCTTAGTTGGTAGCAAGGAGCATAGTAAGTAGAAAGGAAAAGACCTCAGTTTGATCCCCATATGTCACCTTTGGGAGGGGTTTAAATATCTTCATCCTTAACGATCCTCGCATTCGGAATTAGTCTCATAGCCGGCTCAAAGAGTCGAAGCTTGTGGAGATATTGAGGGAGCCAACTCGCCTCAAAGAAGTAATTAAGGTTGAGTTAATTTCAAAAAAAAGAGAATAATATAAAATATTAAAAAGGTCATCACTTAATAGCTTAAGAATTTGGGTAGAATTTGTTATTTACACAAATTAATATCAATGCTATAATTTGTTTCTTTCATGGTGGAAAAAATTATGAATGTTGCAACTCAACTATTTGTTTGTTAGACAAGAAGAGAGAGTGATTTAATCAAAATATTTTTCCATTAAAAAAGAAGGATAATTTTAAGGAAAAATTTGTACTTACTATCATTTTGGTTTTATTTTTTACTACTTTATTGGTTATCGTTGGATCAATTAAAAATCAGCGGCAATTATTTTTTTTTCATTTTTTAATCGTTAATTTGAAATTGATCCAACGGTAACCAATCAAATAATAAGAATACTATGACTAAAACGGTAGTAAGTAGAATCACCCTCTAGTTTTAAATATTTTTGTTCACCACTTTGACATTTGAGTTCAAACCTAAGTAATTTTTTTTTTTATTTGAGTCACTTTATTTGCTCACCTTGATCTTATGCTTGAAGTTATGCATTTTCATATAATCATTGTCACATTTTATAATGAACTAAGCTCAATATGGGCCTTGCAATTAGTTCAAGTTGGATATAACGCAACACAAGGAAATGAACACTCAAACAAATTAAAACTATACTTCAAGCTATATGGCAAAGACTATCTCCTATTGATTCTTCTGTTACATATAAAAGGTTAGGTACAGATACGATGAAATATGCAGTACTTCTTTTGCAATATGCTTCTAGCTAGAAATGGTACAACCAAAGCCTGAAAATAGGGCAACTGTCTGTAAGTATGTTGCAAACAAGCAGTGTGGACTTA
Source organism: Gastrolobium bilobum (assembly GCF_033153095.1). Classification (NCBI taxonomy): domain Eukaryota; kingdom Viridiplantae; phylum Streptophyta; class Magnoliopsida; order Fabales; family Fabaceae; genus Gastrolobium; species Gastrolobium bilobum. The sequence goes on along the minus strand of NW_026899610.1, from coordinate 18,767 downwards.
ATTTGATTTCGAATTTCCTAGCTACCAGAATGAAACGGATATGATTAAACATGCTGTACTTCTTTTGCAGTATGCTTCTAGCTAGAAATGGTACAACACTACAACCAAATGTACAAAAAAAGAAATGGTACAACTAAAGCCTGAAAATAGGGCAACTGTCTGTAAGTATGTAGGAAACAAGCAGTATGGACATAATTTGATTTCAAATTTCCTAGCTACCAGAATTGAACAGATATGATTAAACACGCAGTACTTCTTTTGCAGTATGCTTCTAGCTAGAAATGGTACAACCAAATGTACAAAAAAAGAAAGGTACAACAAAGCCTGGAAATAGGGCATCTGTCTGTAAGTATGAAGCAAACAAGCAGTGTGGACTTAATTTGATTTCGAATTTCCTAGCTACCAGAATGAAACAGAGCATTAGAGGCAAAGCCCAAATCAAAATTGATTCAAATCATGTATTCACATTCCATGATATGTTATGGAGTGCCAAGATTGCGGAGTTATGGAGTGCCAAATTAGGTAATAAACTAATAATATGGAACAAAAGGGTTAAAGTAAAATATGTTAGAAATTTTTATACGTGAGAAATATTAATTAATATTTGTGTATTTCCTAAAGTAATAGGGTTAATGAATATTCTAATTTGATCTGTTATGATAAGTTTGTTATAATCATGTTGAATTAGGTTTTTGGCATCTATTGGTATCAAGCCTAGTTGGACAGGCATTGGTGTCTGATTGGGCTTCTGTTATAGGTGGACTCATTAGATACATATTGATTAGTGCTAGATTCCCTCTATAGCTTATATATATTAGGGTTATTGTAAGAACTCGCACCGCTAAATAATTAATTAAATAGTAAATACTCTTTTGGGTCCCTAACAAAAAACACGGTCTCCACTTTAGTCCCTTACAAAAATAAATTAGTTAGTTAGTCCCTAACGAATTCAAAGTGGACCCATTTTAGTCCTTTTAAGGGACTAATATGGGTCTTTTTTGAATTTGTGAGGGACCACGATTTCAACTAAATGGGTCCACTTTGAATTTGTTAGGGACTAACTGACTAATTTATTTTTGTAAGGGACTAAAGTGGGGACCGAGTTTTTTGTTAGGGACCAAAAATGATATTTACTCTTAATTAAATAAGATTATCAATGTCGGAGCATGAATTTGATAAATATTATGCATAATTATGATAAGATAATTATTTAGAAAGTCGAATAATGCTTAAAGTCACTTTTCAGATGAAAAATGCAGATACCTGTAACACCCCATATATATTCGGTAATGTTATCATACTATCGTATGCGGAATATCTTTTTCTTTTCAATTATGATGTCATTAATCATAACCAACTTGATTACTTAACCATTTTTAAAACATCGCCTGTATGTACATTGCAATAAACAGCTAACTGAAATACCTCATTAATTAAAATAACAAAAGTACGAGTCTCTAGTCACGGAACTACAAAATGTAGACCGAACCATCTAACAATTTATACAACACAACTCAAAAGTACTAACCACAGAGTGGCATAGACAAACCCCATGCTCACCCAAATAAGGCAACAAAGCCCAACATCAGTCTCAACATCAGCAACATAAGCATATAAGTGCAGAAAACATAAACAACATCTAATCCAGTTATGCCAGCATAATATGAACAACACTAAACATCAATTAAGCTCTGGCCTCCTGCCGCCAGAGGCATCAGTCCCCATACTACCTGAACTTGAAATAAGCATTCTCCAAACGTGGGGTGAGATCTCTAAACAAGAAATCTCAGTAAGACAAGGGGTTCTCAAGGATCTTCCACCCCAAGCTCACTTACATGTGCAATATAAGTTCAAAAGCAGTTTATCATCATCAGTTCTAAAATAGTGCAATGCAGCAGATAATCATGTCATGTGTGTCAATTCTATTCTACTGGCCAGAGAAATGCAGGATTTATATACGCAAAATACCCACACTTAGTGCAAGACGTCACTTGCATCCACCCCGGATCACCGTCTTGTATGACGCCACACACTTAGGCTTACCATCAAGATGCAACAACACATGCATATTAAAAGCCATTACACATAAAGCTCAACAGCATTCCAAATATATCAAAGCATGTAACACAACATGCATATAATCATTCTCCCATAGGGCACGGTGGAACTACACCCCGGATCACCGTCTTGTATGACGCCACATACTTAGGCTAAACATACCAAGACATCTATTTTAAGCATTAAAACTCAAGAACAAGGTTGGTACAACATACCCAAGCTTCAAAATCAGAACAAAGAGGCTCTTGGAACTCACTTGACACTCCCAAGGTTCTGACTTGGTCCCAAAACGAAAAAGACACACCAAGGTTGGTTCTTTCTTCACAAAGGAAGCTCCTTGAAGCTCACAATGCCACTACAATGGCTCAACAACCCCCAACCTCCAAAGTCAGCAACAAATACTCCCCAACCAGAGGTCACAAACTCAGATGATGCACTCTCACACCCTCACAATGATAGCCCTCAAGTGTTTACCAAGAAAAGAGGAAGAAACCAAGTGAAAGATGACAACTTGGCTCACAATCGAGAAGAGAACTCAAGGAGAGAGCACTAGCTGACCAGCCTCCAATGCACTCACGTAAGAATCAGTTTTCTAGGGTTGTGTGCCCTTAAGAAGAGTATTTATAACGATTTAACAATAAAACACACAGTATTAACTTTAATTGCTACGCTTAAATTTTAATCCCAAACTTTGGATTCTTAACCTACTCAATTTTACAAGAATTATCATATTTTTATTATATTTTTCTGAGCACCTTTCCAGTACTCGCTTTTCATAGCCAGTATCAGTTTCTGGCATCAGTTCTCTTTATTTGGACTTGAAACTCGTTTTGCAAGTCCTATATATTATTCTAGTAATTATCATGCACTTATAATAATTTTCTGGGATACTTTTTCGGTACGCATTTATACCCACTAGAAGAACCGGTATCTGCACTTTTCTTTCGAAAAGCGACTTTCAGCATTCTTAATCACTTATCATAATTATTAGAGTCTCATAATAATTATTAGAGTCAATTATGGAATCATTTCCTATTTTCTCATAATTAATTAATTAATTAAATTCCTTAATTAACGGTGCGGGTTCTTACAGTAATTCCTGAGTATGTGGAGACTTAAAAGATGGTAACTTCGTAGGTGAGGTACAAGAGAGGAGCCTTGTACTGTGGGTTGTAGACGTATGTAATTCCTACCTTTTATTCTCTGGCTAGTAGGATGCATACACACATGACATAGACATATGCTACATTGCATGGATATTTGATATTATACTGTTATCATCGTTTTGAACTTATATTGCACATGTAAGTGAGCTTGGGGTGGAGAGATCCTTGAGGATCCCTAGTCTTACTAAGATTTCTTTTTAGAGATCTCTCCCCGTGTGGGACACATTTTCAGGTACAAGTGTTCCTGAGGCTGAGACCTCTGACGGCAGGAGGCCGGAGTTGAGCTGATATATGCATGCCTATATGTTATCATATTTGGATTTATATCTACCTTGTTATTCTCTATGGTTATTGTATTTGAGATATGATGGATTCTGATGTTACATTTAGTGAGCATAGGGGTTGTCCATGCCACACTGGTATAAGTTGTATTTGTTCAGACTTGAGTTGTATTTTGTATCAAGATATTATTCGGTCTACGTGTTGTAGTTCCGTGACTTGATAGTTATTTATGCTATGAGGTTATTCAGTGTAGCTATTTATTGCAATTTACGTACAAGCGATGTTTTGAAAAAAAAATAAGTAAGTCCACTTGGTTAATATAATAAGTTTCATAATTGAAAAAAGTTAGCTTCCGCATTTATTAAGCTGCGCTATTACCATTTATATGTTTAATACACCAGATGCACACGAGGTGTTACAGTTATAACGTGATAGCCGTCATGCTCCCATCACTAGAAAGTTGCCTCATTCCATTTAGGTCATAGAAAGATCCTAGCAAGAAGAATAGCTCAGAATTTGTTCAGTAGATCAGATAGCCGAGATAGGTATTTTTTATATTATTATTATGTGTGATGTTTTATATGTCATATGTGTATCAATCCTATTGAGGTATCATCATTCAAAAAAATCTTATAAATTTTTTTAGGAACAGTAACCGTTGAGTTCTTATAGTTACCTTACTTTGTGTTTGGTGTAGAGACGGAATTGATTGAAGCGTTATGTTTTATTTTATTTTCTGTAGTTTTATTTTATTTGTGAAATTTAAATTTACTATTTTTTAATCTTATATTTTGAAAAAGAAACACATCTACTAAACATTACTTTAATTTCATTAATATAATGGGTTTGGTAAATTTCTAATTGAGTTAAATAACAACTTTATATTCATGTCAGATTTTTTTTTTTAATATCCATCTGTTTAGAGGGTAGTTGGCCCTCCTTCCCAACTATTTTATAAATTTTACTTCTTTGAATCGACAAGGAATTAGTTACTGTACCGTTGGGATCTATAAGCCCACACTGTATGGATGGTGCCACTAGCAGAGGTAAAGACCAAGCTAGAGAACACTGTTCCAAGTATGATGGCAAGAAGATAACAATGGATGATTCAATATGAATATATGTGACTTAATATAAATGGGCATAATAACGATACATAAGATAATCCTTCCTCAAGTGCCTTGGGGGCTATTTATAGAGGAGGTGATGTGAATTTTGCTTGGGTTGGTGAGGAGGGGGTTAACCCTCTTTGGGATCTGCTAAGGGTGGCAGTGCTGGGCGCGACAGACGCTGCTGTGATAGCAGCGCTGCACCTCTTATGCCTGGCGGTGTCAGCGTGGGACAAATGGCAGTTTCCCCTTTTGGCATCTGGGGTTACTGCCTTCGGGTGTTATGGTCCCAAGGTAGGCCATTTCGATGTTTACCCTTGGGAGAGTCGCCGTGTTGGGAGTTGGGGGATCTCACCACCTGGTAGGGCTGACGTGGACTGAGGGATGAGATTGGACCTGGACCTTTAGGGGGCGTTTGGTTGAAGGGTTTTTGAGATTTTCTTAGGTAAATGAAGTTTGGTTTTTAGAAAATCAATGTTTGGTTCAACAGGTTTTGACCAAAATTCATCTATGTGAAATGCCTGGTTTTTTGAGAAAGATAGTAATTTGCACTGTTTAGAAACCCGATTTGAGGGTGATTTTTTGAAAAAACCGGGTAAAGCACTGTTGACACACTTTTTGTCATACATTTCCCTGATAAAATTTTGTCAAACCAAACTACTTTTTTTTAACTTCTCCATCTATTCAACTTTCCCTATAGATACCTAATAATTACATTTCTCTAGTATTCTTAAAATTTATCTTCAACCAAACGCCCCATTAGATTGTATTCTTGTTGGGCCATCGGAACAGTTACAATTAAAGTTTTTTTACGCTTTTCCTAAAAAATGGATTTGGTGGAGAATCAAACTAACCTACACTAATTGAATATATCGGGATTCTAGTGGGGAATCAAACTGCGCAACACACATTGGATATGTTGAGATTTTCTAGCAAGTGAGTTTCACAATATATCTCAAACCAAAACATTGAGTTCACGAGGCTTCCTAATTATACGGACTTCACATAGCCTATTATGAACGAATGTAAGACTCTATTACACTTAAAAATTTCAAAAAAATGTATACATCTGAAAAAGAAAAAAAAAGGACACCCCATGCCTAGGTCTTAATTTGCGTCATCATGTGCTTGTTTAACTTGGCTACACAATCCTCAAGAAAACAGATAGCAGACAGCATATAACTAATAAGTCAGCAGATAAACTCAAGAGTTCCCTCTGCAGTTCACATCGATTGCTTTCTTAAATTGTTACATAAAACTCTAATTACTAAAGGATAGAATTAATCTTACTGAAAGTCTCATCATAAGTTTGGTCGTATTGCTATTATACGCATCATACAGGAGTTGACATCAAATTGATTGTTGCTGATTGTTTCCTTGTAATGGGTGCGGCCACTCTTATATTTCAATTAATTGCCACCGCTGATTACTTTATCAAACACATTCTTTTAGGTTTTTTCTACTTTGGACCTTTTGGAGGCACTAAAGATGCCTTTCTTGAGGGCAATATGTAACTGTTAGGATATTAGTACTTTCACAATTCTCTAACTAATTATTTAGGAATCGGTCTCTCAAGTAATCCTATAAACTTTAACTCATTGAACTATATAGATAGCACTAATTCCGAGTTTGGGTATAGTCATGTTTAAAAAAATATTGGGTGAGAATCGAATACAGATTTTTTTTTCTTTCTACTCAGTCTGTATTACTAACTTAATTACACTCCTTGGATAGTTGTTCTTATTTCAAATCAACGTCAAATCCACAAATTTTGTTCTATTCTTTTCCATTTTCTTTTCTCCTTTACTTTTGGGGGCAGGGTTGGGGCGAGAGATATAGCTCATAATTAAGGCTAAACCTGATTAGAAAAGTTTGAAAGGGAGACCCTAAGCAATAGACCTGTCCATAGATTTCTTCATAGAGAAGCGAAACATAATCCTATTTATATATATATATATATATATATATATATATATATATGGTGAAGACTAGCCGATGATGATCAAAGTCATTTGTAGTGTGTTGTACATTGACTTATTATCCTAATAAGAAAAGGTAGAACATCATGTACCATTAGTTGTCTCACATTAGTAGAAGAAGTCTTTAGAAATTCTTGAGTGATGAGATGAGAGACCTGTTTGCTGTTAGGCGACATACAACCCGCAGAGATATAATGATAGCTTCTCTTAAGATTCCCCCATACATGTGCAGAAAGTTATGGATTGCAATGGATCCTTTTATTCCCCCTCCCTCGTCTCTGATATTGTTTATTACCATGGCTTGTGTGGGTTTGAATGCTTGTCCCAAAAGCCTATATTTATAATAGACCTGCGGCAAAGTTAGCATCTGCAAATTCATGAAGTAAGGAAGTTTGGAACAAAATACATGACACAATTACACACTGCATCCAGTTCAACATAATTGTCATTTTAAATGTTTCAATTTGTTTTAAGCATTATTTTTTAAAAATAAGAAAGAAGCAATTCAACAAAAAAAACTTAAGCTATTATTAGGTGAAGATCATATTAATGGTTTCATATTATATTTTTTTTAATACTTTCCCTTATGTAAGAATTCGTTGGGGCTTGAAGGATACATAATTTATTAATAGAATGAGGATGGTAAGGATCAAATTAATGATCATTTAATCATAGATAGTGACAGAGTCAACTCATTCATTAAATTAGGGTCATCAAAAATGTAGACTGAGCCTAACATTAAATTTTATCCAGAAACTTAGCCATAGTTATTGAGCAACGTTTTTAACGTGGCTAATTTTTTAATTTTAGCCCGGCACCCTACCCCTAAGTGGCTCCGCCAGTGGTCATAGACATTTTAATACTATGTTAAGATTCAATTCAATTCAAAAATTTAGGCTATTAGGTGAAAGTTATATTAATAATTTTATATTATATTCTTTTAAAGAAAATATAGTAAAATGAACTTTGTTTAAATTGAGATTATTTAATAATTTTCTTAATCTTTGTGCATGACTTTGAACAATAATTATTTCAAAATTTCGGATGGAATAATTTATCATGAAACCTATAAGTAAAGGCTATCATGCATAATTTGCAATGTGTGAAAGATACATAAATTTTAATACTTTAGTATAATTTTATAAAAAAATATATATGTATATTATTAGTGATATATAATTGTTTAATGCGTTGTCTGTCTTCTACTACCTGGGAGCGTCTAGCGTGCTCTCGGCACACTGTTAATATAGTGATCCGAGAGAAAAGAAGAGATCTAAAGAAAATATGAGAAGAGATTAGAGAGAAGAGGGGGCCGCCGACTCATGACAGACAAAGCTAAATTTGTCGTTTTCAATTTTCTTCATTGCTTTCTTGTTTGTGTTTGCAGTGGAACAGGTGCTGCTGTTTGTCCTCTCAGAATATTTTCTCTTGGCTCCAAGCACGTAAGTGGTCTAAGATACCTAACCCCACAAATCCCTTTTGCCTTTCTGTTGACAGTGAAGGTAGCAATAGTATCCCCACCCATCTTATACGAGCACATTTTTCTATGTAAAAAAAATAGATATGAAAAAAATAACATAAAGGTAAATATAATATAAATATGTTTTTTTTTTTTATTTTGACAAACAAAATAGACTGAATGTTCGATATATCTAAGGAAAAAAAACATAATTTTAAAGAATATAAGTTTGTTTTTAAGTAATTTATAGAAAGTATGATCGGTCATACTTTGTGTAAATCTGAAAAAAAAGATAATTTCTCTTTCTCCCTAGTCACATCGCTAACGTGTAAACTAAATAAAAATAATTTTTTATATTTACACAAAATATGACCGGCTTGTGTAAGTCACTAAAAGGACATAACATGTATCATTTTAAATGACACGCACTAAATCCTATATCTATCTACCGAAACTGTTTTCTTCCATATATATACATGGAAAAAATATTTGTTCTTTTTTTTTTTTTTGATAACAAAATATTTGTTCTTTTAAATGACATAACTTGTGTCATTTTACTCTCACAAAGATGTGGGACCCACACCTTTATTTTTATTTTTTTTCACTCTTTTTCTTCCATAATTTATCTTTTTCTCTCACTTAAAATGACATAATTTTACATCTTTAAAATGATACACATTTTTCATTACATACATATACCCTTTTGATATTTTATATTCATGATTGGACCTAATTTGGGTTTGTGATGCCATGCCACTGTTCGTCTCTCAGGACTCAGATGCACAATGTGGTTCAGAACGATGCGCTCGGCCCTCCCTCTCCTTTTTCTTCTTTGCCCGCCACGTTCCATTCAATAGGGACAACTAATTAAAATTGTGTATCACTAAGTTTCTTTAAAAGATATATATAATCATTAGATTTCTTTCGTCTCTGAAAATAATGTTAGGGTCCCAACTATAATTATTGAATAGATCAATAAGTATCCATCCAGTGCTTTGCTACTAGCAGTTGTGATGGTTATTGACTAATGAACATAATACAACGTTAAGTTTCTCTTAGGAAACATGTTTTTTTTTTTTTTTATCTAAAAGAAGGGAAAATGGTTTGTTATGTTACATGATAATAAATTAATTTTCTTACACACACAATTCAAGCTGAGCCTCATATTTAATTTTTTTCTCACTTCACTATTTAATGAACCCCATATATATTATGAGTGTGTAGAAAAATAATTTTTGTCATGTAACATAATAAAAACAAAACCCCTAAAAGAAAACTTTGTGTATTAATTGGTCATAAATTCTTTCGAACTTTTAATACATTAACTGTTTTATGATCGGATATTCTTGTCCAAATCTCAAATGGAGCAACCATAAGCCTTGTGACAAAAAGGTGAGTAGGGGTGTCAATTTTCAACGCCATTCACTGACTTTATTAAAAAAAAAAAATCATATTTGAGTTAACTTGTTTTTAAATTTATGTAAGGAAATATTAATATGAAAAAATTCGTGCCATATATATATATATCAATAAATATACACGAAATTGACCTGTTTTTAAATTTGTATCGAAGATTTTTATCTATTTTTAAATTCGTATCATATTTATATTAAATTCATATTGTGTAATGTAAATCAAAATTCTCACCCAAGGGAAAGATGCCATTGTCTTTGATAGGCGCATATATTACAGTAACATATTAGACTAAAGAAGTTTAATAAACTAAAATATTAAAGCGGGAAACGATGAAAAACTTTAGTGCAGAATTGTCACATACGTAAATACATGGAATTCCACTATTTATTGCAGATTTTTGTCTCAATTTCAAAAGATGGTTGACCATTTTGCCCCGACAAAAATTAATATTACAATTTTGCCCTCATACCAAAACATATTACTCATATGCTCACGGTTGACTGTTGATCGAGTTATGTACTCAAGTATAGTATCATAATACTTGAGTATTTTTCGCGAATAGTGTATACTTCGGTACACTTGTCTAGTACTCGAGTATTGTTCGTCACCTGCCTTTTGATTATTTATTCAACAATAACCAGGCGGCACACGCCAAGTTCGTCAAGCACTTTATGAGCCGACTGATACGCAAGCCCAAGGCACTAGATTCAACATTCTTCCAGATGGAGGGTTTCAAGATTGTCAGACTGTTGGACCATACCCATCTCTGGGTGCTTGCGGGGATGGAGCGCTCATATTCGGTGACCACACGAGTCTGCGGGATCGACATTATCATAATTGCCCCTATTTGGACGGAGCTCTTATGCTTCGATTTTGATGGGCAGCGAGATGCCTACATGTACAATGGAGAGTCCTCTGCTATTTTTTATGGTTATATCAGGATGCCATCGTCATCGAGACTCAAAAGGATGATGCAGAGGTTGGCCATTTTGCTTAGTATATTGTGAGCAATTTGATAGTGGCTGCCCGCATATTGTATTACATAATAACACACTTCCCGTTCCAGCGCACGTATAATCACGCGAAGGTGCCAGAGGGTGATTTTGCTATTCTGTGGGCCATCATTCACCATATTAGGATGAACTGGAGGCGTTATATATGCATATTGATGCATAAGGTTGCGAGGTCCAGAAAGCTCAACTTCCCTATGCATACCTGGTGTAGAAGATATTTTATATATTTGGTGTGCTTAAGCATACTACCTGAAGACCGCCACGGGCTGGAAGGTCAGATTTGGCAAGCATCTATTAACTCAGTGTGGGATTATGGAGAGGGTTGGCAGTGTATGGTAGTGGAAGTATACACCTATGTGACACGAGTTGTCGAACTCGCGCAAATTAAAAATTAATTCTTTAGGGTTCAGAAAATTTGCAGTAAAGTGGAAACCCTAAGTCGTCTCTCAAGGAAATTGTTTTGGTTAAAATCGCTTATGAGAACAGAAAATTAAAAGGGGGGTTTTGGGATTTTGATTCAATAATTAAAAAGGCAGAATATAAATTTGGAATAAAAATTCGTAATTAAAAATAACCAACCTAAGGTTTGGGTTCCATGGACGTCTTTCCTCGGATAAGAAGATATCAGAATCGTGATTGGTTTGTCAATCAGATCAGAATCCTTATTTCCAATTGACAACCCTCTCTAAGCGATCGCTTAGCATTTGATCAAAGACGATGCTTCTACTCATACAATCGCAGAGTATCAGCCCGCTTGATTTAAGGTCATAGGGTCAATCAACCTAATCATCAAATCTGATGATTAATCCCTTTCCATAATCGCAATCGCGAACCTCAGATTGAATATCCACTATCGCACGATATCAATCTGAGTTGGGAAGGGAAACAAAACTGATTTGAAATAAACGCAGATCCTCAAGACCAATCCATGGAATCCATTACCCTTAGGTTGATTAAAAGGTTCTTAGCCTCGCATGGCTAAGGTAAACATAATTGAAATGAAAAGAAGAAGAAGAAGAAAAAAGATGAAGAACGCAATTGAATAAAAACTCAGAGAGAATTTCTCTGTTGTAAAAACTGACTCCCAAGGGTTTCCTAGAGTCCCATTTAAATAGCCGTCACGCAGGACGGCTAGGGTTTCATTGCTTCAGCCCAAACATAAAATAAAAAAAACCGAATAAAATAAAATGAAACAATAAAACTTGGCTTTGGGCCACTTAAGTAATTGGGTTTTAATTTAAATTACAAGCCCAATAGTCAAACAAAACTTCAGCAAAACGCGTCCAACTTGGTGTCCGAAATCGACCAGCTTCTAGTCCGAATTGGGCTTAGCGCTCTGCATAAGAATTGTAGCTCTCTGTGTTATCTGAAAAACCCAACAAGAACGGAGTCAATCCGACAACTATGGACCGAGATATGGCCAAAATACAGAAGTAACGTAAAGCTGAAAAATTCTGACGAAAATAAATTAAACCCAATTAAAAACTAAAAACCTAAATTAACTCTAACAATCATTATTTTATTCAAATAAATCCTAAAAATACTAATCAAGAGTAACAAATAAGTGTAACAAAATATGTGTTATCACTATGCCACCTAAAGTCCCCCTTCACGGTGATGTTGAGATGAAGGATGCACTTGCTGTTGATGTTGGTGATGTTCCTATTCCTGACCGTGCTGGTGCACCTGCACCTCTGCCCCGCATCCAGCCATCACCTCTTCCTGCTTCTAAGGGTGGATGGACCATTCATGGTGTTATGACATCCATTCATAACTTGACGTGGGATAAGAGTAATGTTATGAGATCCATTAGCACCTTGACTATAGAGTTTAGGGGATTTAGATAAGCCCAGGGCAGGTGGTGGTCTGATATGGAATTGAGGGTGGGTGATATGCCTCCAGCATATATATGATTTTAAGCCAAAAAGAGAAAGAATCTTGATCAATCTTGGATAAAAGGGCTAGAATTGTTATTAAATTGATAAATCTTAATCAGATATCTTGTCATTGATTTTGTACTAATTTTGTAGGAAAACGGACCAGAAAGAAGCCTAAATTTGAAGCACAAGTCTGAAGCCCCGCGCTATTATCGCGGGTGTGGCGCTAGTAGCGCCAGAAGAACTTTTCAATACAGAGCCTCCACGCTACTAGCGTGGCACTGGCGCTGTCAGCGCCGGCCAATTTTGCCAATAGCGCTATCAGCGCGGGAACCACGCTAGTAGCGCCAACCTGCTGAATGCTGAACAACACTCCCAAGCTATCAGCGCCAAACTGGTGCTAGTAGCGCGGGAGGTACGGGAAAATCTTCAACTTATCTCAGATTGTATCAGGAAGGAGATTGGACCAAGATATACGATGATGATTTGATCAAGATTTCTAAGCAAGGCACAAACTTTATAAATAGAGACTCAGAGCCCCAGAGACGAACATCTTTGGCTGGAGAGAATTGTGAGGATCAGAGAATTGAGAGAATTCTTGGAGACTCGCGTTGGAGATCAGGATTCCACCGGAGTTGAAGACTGAAGACCATTGATTTTTTATTCTTCTTCTTCTTTTCTTCTTAGTTTATGAACAATTTTTGATTCTTTGAATTTGTTTAAGCCAGCTATGTCTGGATAATTTCTTTTTGTAGTTGGGATCACGGACCCGATGTGAATCCTTTATATTTTCTGTATTGTTTTTATAATTTAATTAGTTTGTTTGTTTTATTCTACCTGTGTTAATTTTTCCATATCCTGATTGGAATTGGCCACTCTAATTATAAGGCTTTGAGGGTTAGGACTCACAATAGACATATTGGGGTTTTAGTCTTGACAAGGGTAGAATAACAATCTGTGTATGATCTAGACAAAGGCTTACATAGATTGCAGACTTATAATTCATTTGCTTAATGCTTAATTCAAGAGGGATTACTAGGACACTAGCATTCTAATTGGGTTAAAAAGTTGAAATCACTAAGATATTAGGGCTCAACTATTTTACAGGGAAATAATGAATTGTCTGACCAAAATAATTAGTTAATTATAAAATACAATATAGGAATATAACGGAGGATCGGAGGTGAAGTGCATCCAGGCTATAGTCTTTTTACAAATTTCCATCAATATTTTCTTAAACGTTCTTGATACTCTTGCATGCGTTTGAATTTAATTGTTCTTAATTTTCTGCTTTTAAATATTATTGTTTTTAAAATTCTATTTTTAAAATTACAACAATCAATCACTTTCACAAATCAAACCAATTTTCTTTTTCAACTTAAGAGGAATAGTTAAATTAATACTTGGTGCATTAATCCTCGAGGGAACGATATTTTACTTAACATTTTATTACTTGAAACGAACGGTATACTTGCCGATTTCGCAACAAGTTTTTGGCACCGTTGCCGGGGATTAATTACGCCAATATTAGTTTTAACTTTCGATCTTTAAGATTGAAATTTTTATTTTAATTACTAATTTGATTTCTCTCTTTTATGAGAGGTAAAGCTAACAGCGAACCTTTACAGTTTGATCCAGAAATCGAGAAGACTGCAACGAAGAACCGGAAGCTAACCAAACTAAAGAAGCAAGAGGAATCCTCAAGTTCAGAGCCAAAAGTAGAACCCGAGATGGCTGCTCACAATCAACCACCTCCGGAGGAGGAATTGGTGGAGTCAATCTTGGCTCCACTGTTCACAAGGCCAAATTCTAGCATCATCAGACCACCAATCAACGCCAATAATTTTGATATCCAGCCAGCACTGATATCCTTGGTGGAGAAAAATCCTTTTGGCGGGGAAGATTATGAAGACCCCCATGATTTCATAGACAGATTTCTGAGAATCTGTGACACTACCAAGCATAACGGGATGTCAGATGATGCAATTAGACTCTGACTGTTCCCTTTTGCTGTAGCAGGGAAAGCTCTCAGATGGTTGGATAGACAAGCTCCCAACAACATCAGAACGTGGGATGAGCTGGCAGCCAAATTCTTCGCAGAGCACTTCTCTAGGGAGAAATACAACAAGTTGGTGAATGAAATCACCAACTTCACTCAACAACCAGGAGAAACTCTATATGCAGCTTGGACCAGATTCCAAGAACTGATAAGAAGGTGTCCCGTGTATGATCTGCCAGATGGAAAGAAGGTCAAAATCTTCTATAATGGAATGACACCAGACTCCAGAATGGTTGTCAATGGTGCAGCCGGTGGAACCATAGGAAAGAAGACAGCAGCTCAAACTTTAGAGCTGATCGACTACATGGCAAGGACTGAGAACACATCAATGATAGTTCAACCAGTTCGACGAAGAAAGGGAATTCTGCAATTGGGACAATGATGCATTGCTAGCAGAACAAAAGATCCTATCTCAACAAATCTCCAGTTTGAATGCTAAGTTGGACAAGATGCAACTTTCTACAGCTCAAGTTAACTCGGTTAACTGTGAGTATTGCAAAGGAGAGCATGAGACCAACGAGTGCCCAACCTTGGAAGGATCAGATGCATTACAAGTTAACGGAGTCTGGTATGAACAAAAACCACTGCAGAACTTCCAGAGAAACCAAAACAATGCTCCAGGGAACAACTTCCAAATGAGAGTTCAAGGGGGAGGTTTGGATTACAAATCTAACCAATATTTACAACCTTCTCCAATTCCTCTAATTCCACAGACTTAGCCATCTGAATTAGAAAGAGCTTTATTGCAGTTGACAAAAACCACCGATGAATTCATACAAGAGACCAGATCTGCTTTCAAGAATCACGAAGCATTTATAAGGAATCTCGAAACTCAAATTGGGCAGTTGTCAAGACAATCAGCTGAAAGAAATCCAGGAATATTCCCCAGTGACACCATAATCAACCCAATGGAGCACTGCAATGCCATCACTACTAAAAGCGAGGATCTAGAAAAATATGAAGTTGAAGCTTTTACAGGTAAGGATGAGCACACTCAAAAAGGCAAGGAAGAAGCAACTCCTGTAGTTCAAAAGAAGCAATGGGATTTCTCACGTTTTGAGAAACCTCCATATCCCATGAGTAGCAAGCAACATGAGCAAAGGAAGCAATTGTCTAAATTTTTAGATATTTTTAAGAAATTGCAAATTAATATTCTTTTTGCAGAAGCTCTGGAGAAAATTCCTTCATATGCCAAGTTCCTAAAGGAGACATTATCTAAGAAGCGGAAGCTCACAGAGAACGAACCTGTTACACTAACAGCGGAGTACAGTTCAATCATACAGATAAACTTGCCTCCAAAGTTGAAGGATGCAGGGAGCTTCAGTATTCCATGTACCATCGGCAAGACGACTATAGAAAAAGTCTTATACGATCTTGGTGCCAGCATAAATGTGATGCCCCTCACACTGATAAAAAAGCTGGGAATTGTTGCTACTCACGGCAAGTGCACCGATCGTACAAGTAATATATGATTAAGTAAGAGATCGTTCCCACGAGGATTACGGTTCAAGCACTAATTCACTATCGCAAACTTAGTTGGACAATCGAAAGTGTATTTGGAAACAGGATTTGAATTGTAAAATTAAAATATTAAATATTAAGCTAATTACTTGCAAGAATTAAAGACAAGAAATTAAAGATGTGATTTAACTAATAAAATAAAAACGTAGCTAGGGGTTCGATTTCCTTTAATCTCCTTATTATGATTTGAAGTCCTTCTTTACGTTAACCGTCCTTAATATCAATCTAACCAATTCTTTCGCGTGTTATTAGAGTTCAATCCCTTGTTACCCTAAAACCTTTACAAACTTGAAAGAACCCTAGTTCCCCGGTTATTCCCCAAGAATGCAAGCATTAAGTTCAAGAATCTTAAGGTTACGCAAATTCTATGTCTATCCCTAGAATTATAGCGTTTACGATGAAGTTATCAGATATGGATCACACACCAACATCCCTATTGTCATGCATTTACCGATGATCATTATATAAGATTCAAGCCTATATAAAGCATTAAAAACAGATAACTTCATTCATGATAAAAAGGAAAATTAACGTACGAATTATTCAAAGCATAATAAATCGACTAAAATCCATCTAGCCCTAACTACTTAAAGAACTAGCCGGACATGGCAAAATCAAGAACAAAAGAAAATAGAAAAGCTCCCCCAAACTCCATAGGTGATTGGTGGATCTTCAAAATCTCCAGTGAACACTTGACGTTGATCCGTCTCCGCCGCTCACGAACATGAATCTGATGTTTCTCCGCGTTCCTTCAGCCTCCAAGCACCCAAGAGTTGTTTAGCAATGTAAAAGTTCTGTATTTCTGGTCCCCAATGGCCCTTTTATTGGCCAAGAGTTCGTATCCTAGTAGAAAACTCGAATGGGCCTAAGTTGGGTCTGTCTGGGCGCTTAAGCCTGTTGTAGCGCGCTTAAGCGCCCTAGGACAGTGATTTTTGACTCGCGTTGCGCGCTGAAGCTCTCTGAAGGGCGCTTAAGCGCGCTCCTCGCGACAACTTTTTCTTCTTGTGGCGCGCTTAAGCCCTGGGTTGGGGGCTTAAGCGCCCAGAGGCAGTAGCTATTTGCGTTTTTAGGGAGCTTAAGCTTCTGAATGGGGGCTTAAGCTCCCACTTCTAACAACTTGATAAGATCTTCAATCTTATTGTTTTGATCTTCTTCTATCATCTCTTGATCTCATCTTTTCTAGTTGTGATCTCTATTTATCCAATCTTCATCTTTGACTCCTTTTGTCAACAAATCCCTAAAATATAGCAAAGATGATTCCATTAAACAAAAATTCAGATAACGTTCATGATTATTATATTAAACCCTAGTTTTTGACTTATTTAACTTGATATTTTATATTAATTTAGTATATAAAATAAGATAAACTAAAGGTTTATCAAACAATTCCCAGATTTGAACATTGATGTCCTCAACAATTAATTAGAATAAAACTATGGGAAAGTTTGGAGACGGCTAGTCATGCTTGATGAATAACAGGCAGAAAACTGATCTATAATGAGATATCAAAGTATTCAGACTTATTAAAAATCAATGACACACCAATTTCAAGCAAACAGTCATAATTCACCAGTCATAAAATCATAACATGCGTTCTCAAAAGAAAAAGTAGTACAATTTAATTTCCACAACACCCTCTCACTGGATTTTTATTTATTCACTCACACTCAGTGTTTAAGGGTATGTGTTTCACTCCTACTTTACTGAATTAACACTACCATAAGCTTGTTTATATTCTCACTCTCCACAGTCTTACTAGTATACAAAGTCAATCAAGAGGTCTTTGTTAAGGTTGTAACGTGGCTTTAGGTAAAAAGGAAGGAATCATCTGGGTAAGTGGCTTAGGATAACTGATCAAAATTCAACTTCAAAGAGGAACTAGTTTAACTGTTCAACATATAGTAAACAAATTTCTCTTATTTTCCTCCTCTTTTCTTCTTCCACTTATTCATATAATATAAGTCTTTTATTTCTTTTCCTTCTTCCTTTTCTTTTTCTTTTTCTATTTTTGTACAGATTAGCAGTTCAACCTTTTTCTTTTCATTTCCTTTTTCCACCACCTTGTGGCAATTTCCCTCTTTTCACCTTTTCCTCCCATACACTTAGAGTTTGATTTACTCTTTTTGTTTCAATCCTATCCAGTTCCTCATTTAATTTTGAAACTTAATAAGTTCAGGTGAGGATGTGTATGGAATGACTATTCATAATGTACTGTCAATGAACAAACAGGCCTCGGCTCAAAAGGGCTTAATCTAAGAATAAACCTTCAGGGTGGCTATTTGGCTATCTAGCTTTTAAAAAGAACTGCCTCTATCATTTCAACAATTGTATACTACAGACCATTTCAAAGAGAAACAAAACAAGTTCTAGAGTGATTCAACAGTAAAGTTCACACCACAAAAAAAAATTCTGTTTAGGCTCAAAAGCTTACGGCTAAGGATGTGAGACTTATTTCCACTCTCTCTTTGATTACTCTAGTTATTCTTCTCTTATTCCAGTGGACTATGAAGCATGCTTGACTGACGCTCATTTATGTACGAAAATAAAATTTATTTACATCATTATACTCTTGATATCAACTATCAACCAATTTCATGTAATTATTCATTATGCATCCATATCAAGCACAATGGAAAATCTCTTAAGATCCACTAATTATTTATTGACTAAGGATGGAATGGGTCTTAAAACTAATTTAAAAAGAAAAACTTAAATAGTAAACTAACTAATATATATGAAGACCTTAAAATAAACTAATATGTAATCAAAATAATTCTAAAATAAACTAATACTAAATAATGTAAAAAATAATGAACTATAATATGAAA
>NW_026899609.1:0-8809 GCF_033153095.1 Gastrolobium bilobum | reverse complement strand
AACTGATTATCAATTCGGTTGAGATACTAAGTTGACAAGTCATTGGCTCAATCTATGAATCACTTGTTGAACTTGCTGGTTGAATTACTTAATTGAATTATATAAGAATATATAATAAATGTAATAATAAAAGTATTATGATAAATATATACTTGTGGTATAGTGATTAATGTTAGAAAGATATAAAATTATTAATGTAATATCACCTAATATATTAAGGTTTTGGATTAAAATAGATCTTTACCATTAATGTTGCATTACGTAGGTTAGGTTGTGGGTGTTAACAGTATGAGCTTGGAAAATTTCACACGGCAAAATAATGTATCGATTATGTATAAATTATAATCTGTATATATTTGTTAGTTATGGTTATGATGACTGAAGTTACTGTTTAGACCTCATAATTACTTCTTCATGGATCATGATATTCATTAATTAATTATAATTTTTTCAAAAATATGTTTAGTGATATATTTTTATTTATTTTAAATAATTCATATTTCTATCGTCGATTTATACTCTCAATCAAAAACATATAATTGAAAATATTATATTCAACTGTCAAATTATTATTATTATTATTATTGTTATGAGGTGAAAAGTTTTGGGCGACCTTTGGAGGACAGTAGCCTCATTAAACTATCATGAATATGTTATTAGTTAAATTTATATAAATAATAAATATATTAGCTAGGTCAAACCTAACCTACTTAGACCGAATTATAAACACTTAATAGACCATTTGATCCATTTAAATCCCTACATGGAAGTTATGTGTGAGGAAGAACTTGCAATTTGTGTGTTAACAGTATTGAGCTTGGAAAATTTCACACGGCAAAATAATGTATCGATTATGTATAAATTATAATCTGTATATATTTGTTAGTTGTGGTTATGATGACTGAAGTTACTGTTTAGACCTTATAATTACTTCTTCATGAATCATGATATTTTTAATTAATTATCATTTTTTCAAAAATATGCTTAGCGATATATTTTTATTTATTTTAAATAATTCATATTTCTATCATCGATTCATACTCTCAATCCAAAACATATAATTGAAAATATTATATTCAACTGTAAAATTATTATTATTATTGAGGTAAAAAGTTTTGGGCGACCTTTGGAGGATAGTAGCCTCATTAAACTATGATGAATATGTAAGTATTTTATTTGAAAATGGTAATTAGCGAAATGAATATAATGTTGATCATCTCAAAATAATTTACTTCTTAAGAATAGTATTGTAACCGAGGGCATATCAAACAAATGGCATAGCGTGTGCCGGAACAAAATTTTGACGTGCATAATCACACCAGATGTTTTATGTACTCTAAAATCAACGGCAAATTGAGAGTACTAACTTGGTTAGGATGGAGAAAAAAAGGTTATAGCGAATTGAGAAGCGGAGAAAGTTATATTTATTATTATTTTAGACTTATCACTCTTATTATTTGATTGGTTATTGTTATATCAATTTGAAATCAATAATAAAAAAATAGAAAGAAAAAAAAACTATTGCTGATTTCGACTTTGATAAATAATTAGATAGTAAGGGTGGTACGTCTAAAATATAATAAATATAACCGCCCCAACTGAGAGGCTTGATAGTCCATTGTTCTTTATAAAACAAAGGGGTGGTGAAGGGAGGGCCCCAATTGGTAGAAAAAAACCCGCAACTTTTTTTCTTCCAGAAACTCTTAGTATTTAAAAAATACATTGAATTTCAATTATTTCGAGTTGAGTCGAGTGAACTTACTCAAAGGAACAATATTCTCTTAATGTCTGTTTTTTCGTTTTCACAATTAAGACTTCACTTAAATATAATCGAGTCCCTTATTACTCGAACTTTTTACATATTGATTTATAAAACAAACAAATAATAACATTTGTAGATAGATCAAAAAACTCAATTTTTGAGTTTGTTCTTTCCGGTTCAAAGGTTGAAGTGACAAAAATAATAGAACCCCGTATACCGAAGTGAAAAAGAATTGAAGTGAAAAAGAACCAATTTTAATTATTATTTTTTTAACCTTGAATAAAATTCATTAAACCAGTAATGAAAAAGAATTGAAGTGAGTAAACATAAACAGAAAAACCAAAATCACTGGCTGCTTGTGGAAGCTTGTGAAGCTTCCAAAAAATATTCCATTTTCTTTATCACTGGCTGCTACACTAGTCCGGTGAACATTCTTTACCTCAGTTACTCTACCATCAGCCTCATTCATACTCTCATATCACATGAATACCGAACTAATTTGTTTCCAGCTGCAATAGTAGACTGAAGAATATCATCCTCTTTCTGCTGCTTCACTTTAAGTGATTTTTAGAATAAATTTCAGCCCAAACTTTATTGAAATCTGAACGACACCGACTCCATTCCTCCTGTTTCTGCTTCAGTCGAGTCAATATTACAGGGAGCGCACGAGTTGGATTTTTACGCAATATGTCTATAACGTCAAGACCATGGTCACCATATAGACGTTCAATGCACCTTAAATTTTGAACAGTAAAGTAATCTTCAATACGGTTCAGAGTCTCCGTATTGATCTTATTTTCATTCATGTTATTATATAATTCCTCTGCACGTTTAGCTGCAGAACTCACAGACTCTAATAACATGTCCAGCTCAAATCTGTCATCTTCACATCTGAACAAGCTCTCTTCGTACTGATTCCTGCACATATGTTCGGAAGAGTAATCCTCACTTCCTGAACTCACAGATACCCAGTGATCATTCAATACTTGAGCACCAAGCTCAGATCTATGACTAGCTGTAGGAATTGGATAATCAGCAGGTAGAAGCCGGTAGCTGGGAGTGCAACGTTTACAGTCACTGAGGTCAAGTTCTTGAATGGATTTTCCCATGTACTCCTTCTCCCTGTATCTTTCCTTCTCTTTAGCTCCATCCATCTCACGCTTCTGCTCTTTGTCTTTGTCTTTGTCCTCCAACTTTGATGATCTTAGTGACTTTTTACTCATGACACCAGCAAGGAACCCATCAATATTTTCCAAACACTCCAGGAAATCATTGAATTCCACCATAAGATCAAGATGCTTTCCAAGTAAATCGGTTACCAAATTTTGCAATTCATTCCTTTTTATTATTTCACTGACGAAAAAATTATGAAGGCACTTCAAGAAAGCTTGGTAGTCATCAGCACTGTTCAACTTCTCCTTAACTTTCTCAAAGAAACTGAATGCTTGACTATACATGTTCTTTAAGGTATCCTTGTCTTCCTTAGAAGAAAAGTCTGAAGCCAACCCAAAACCTTCAGCTTTCTTGACAGATTTCTTAATGCCTATGACACCTGCATCAGTATCCTTTCTATATATACTGCAAAAGACAACTCTGTGTTTTGTGAAAACAAATCAAGAATTAGCTCAGGTTCTGTTAGAAGTTAGATTTGCTACTGGGGGACACTGTAATCAGTTTAATCTTAAGTCAATAAAAGTTCTTACTAGAAATACTTTCTTTATATATTACAATTAAAGTTATTCCTACTCAGTCACAAAATGTAATGCCTATAATAAGTTTACATATCACTCCATTTACTCCTAACTAGGTATCCATTACTCTCACAACTCTTGTTTTGTTAAATATATAATAACCAGATTAGTTCTTCTTTTCCTTTGCTTCTTGTGCATGTTCATCATTGTGTTGTCATCATCCATCTCAGGGTGTTCAACACTCAGATCACGCTCACGATCATGAGAAGGAAGCCTCTTTGGTCGATATACTTGCATTTCCCGCATCATGGGTGCCATAGAACTCCGCTCACTAAAGCGCTGCAATGAATTTCGAGCATCCGGAGCATGCTGTGTAGAAGGTGCTGCGAAACTATCTGGTAAGAATCTAGTGAACTCCTCAAGCAAATCTCGATGATCCTTAAACAGGGTAGCAACCTCACTATAAATTTCACCTATGTCCTTATGCTCTTTGCGGTACATATTGGAAATGTTCAAGAACGATTTGTAAACATGCTCATCACTTTGGAATCGTTTCTTTATCTTGTTCACAAAACTAATAGCTTCTTCAAATTCAACCGTTTTCTTTGGAGGAGCCTCATCCCTTACTCTCTTCATCTTTTATCGGTTCTCCAGATTTTCCTAGGAAAATTCGCTGGAAAACAAGTCGAGTAGATCGACAAGAGAAAGAAAAAAAAAAGAGTGAAGTGTTTGATCGGACAGAACAACAAGGTAAACAAGAAAAACAACAAATAGGGTTTCTTCTTTCTCTGTCTCTCTCACGTTGTTGCGTTAGAACGATGGAAACTGAGGCGGTGGGAACCAATTAAAAGGCTAGATTTAGAATTTTATATGGGAAAAAAATTTAATTATTGCATTTTAATTAATTAATTATGCAATTTGGATTAAAATTTGTGATTTTTTTTTACAGGAGGTTTGGATTGTGATTTGATAAAGAAAAAAGTAACAATAATTAATTTAAAGATATTTGTGATTCAATTTGAATTTTTAATAAATGAAATAATTCAATAAATATTCTTCTTAAGGAATAAGGATTACCTAATTTAAATTTAAATTATGTTTGTGAGAAATAAAATATATCAAATGAGATGTCATTGCGTGTGTGATTTATGTGATAAAAAACAATTACATGAATTGGATACCCGAGTCAAAAGTTATGGCCTTCATAAGTTTTATGATTAAATTATTATTATTTTTTTATAAAAAATGACACGTGTCAACCTTAGGTGAGAGATGCCTAAATGAGGCGTCACATTGTAAAATAGATCCGTAATTATTTCCAAAACTGCCATAAATGCGTAATATTTAATTAAAATGCAATAATTAAATTTTTTTGCCAATTTTATATATCTCAAAGATATGAATTAGTATTATTATATCTCCTTGGAGTGATGGATAATCAAAAAATTAATGACTTACTAATTTAATTTAATATATTATTTAAAAGTAATATATTTAAAATCAAAATTAAATCAAAATTTTAAAAAAACTTTAAAATATATCTTGTTTTTAAAATAAAATAAAATAAAAACATATAAAGTTTTCATAAAATTTATACAAAATTTAAATTTATCCTGAGATACATAAAATTTCAAAATTTAAAAGCACAAATTCTTTTAGTTTTAAAATAATCATTGTTTAAAGATTTGTACAAAAATTAAATAATTCATTAAATTCTTTACGATTTAATGAAAATATAAGTTTATTTGATTATATTACACCTTCACTCTATTAAATCATTCTTATTCCAATAAGTAGAAATAAAAAAATAAAGTAGAGCTAAGAAAATAATATTTTTTTTTTTAAGTGACAAATAATTTAGAATAAATTATAACTTTTTAAATACAATTAGATACATAAAATGTGCCTATCATAGTAGAAAGCAAGTTAAATTCAACACCATATTATTTAAGTGGAAAGTGTTTGTCATTTTAAATGACATAAAGTTATGTCATTTGTAACGCCCGGTCGCTTCAAGAATCAATGACTATCCCCACATACTAACACGAGACTTTTCAGTGTGCTTTTTCCTCACTCGCACACTTCCCGGGAAAACTTCCTAGGAGGTCACTCATCCCATAATTGCTCCTAGTCAAGCACACCTAACTGTGGAGTTCTTCCGATCCGGGCTACCGAAAAGCAGATGCATCTTGTTAGTATAGGTAGTACCAATTGATTCTTATAAGCTATTCTCAAACTGTGCAGTCTCATACCTGCACAGTCTTTGGAATTCTTCTCTTTCGGGTGTCGATTCGATTCATTCATGCATGTAACCCCACGCTGGAAGCCTGTCAGGAGCCGCTCCTTGTCCGTGCCCCTTTGCACCGGCGATTACTCCCTGTCCTCGTCAGCGCTCTAGATGTTACATCATTTTAATAGAGAGATTCACACAAGAAATTATTTTTTATTTAAAATTTAAATTAAAAAAATCACTCACTTTCTCTCCCATGATTTTCATTTATTATCTCTATATCTCTCCTAAAATAATATAACTTATGTCATTTAAAATGACAAACATCAAACTCATTATTTAAACATGGTCCTATCACTTAATTTGTTTTTAGCTTTTTTTTTTTTAAGAAAAAACCCAAGCAAGACCTGATTATCAAACTTGTGCAGGACAACAAATTAGACATGATTAGTTATCAAACTTCAAGACCTAATACGTCAAATGCTTTGACGGGATTAGCCAAAAAAATTAAGTCCATGTTTTTTAATAAATTAATTACGCATTTATTACAGTTTTGGAAATAATTATATATTTATTGTACAATATAACGACCAATTTGGGCGTCACTCAAGACGCCTAAATTGGGCGTCACTCAAGAGGCAATCATACTTAATTTAGGCGTCATTTATCAGATATTGACACGTGTCATATTTTTTTTCCAAAAAAATAATAATTTAATCATAAAACTTCTGAAGGCCGTAACTTTTGACTCGGGTATCCAAATCAGGTAATTCTTTTTTTAATTCCTCATAACTTTTCGAGATCTACGCAATGAGATCTCATTTGACATATTTTATTTCTCACAAACACAATTTAAATTTGCAAGAATAATATTATAAGAAACGTTAAACCCGGAAGCCTCTTAGTTCTGGATTTGTGATTTAATATAAATAAATAAATAAATAAAATTTTGATTTGTGATTTAATTTTTTTTAATAATTTTTTTTTATTATAACAAAAATTTGGTTTGTGATTTAAATTAAAAATTAAAATTAAAATTATTATTAATAACGAAAACAAAATAAAGATTTGATTTGTGACTTAAGCTTAAAAATCATTTTGAAAAATCTGTAGAAATAAAGGAAATAATTAAATAAATATTCTAAATCTCTAAGGAAGAAGAATATTATTTTTGAAATTAATGATTAATGCTATAAGCTTCTAAGTTATTATTTATGGTGTGAAATTAATTATGGCTTATGCATTTTTTTCAAAAATAAAATTACCTAAATTAGGCGTGATTGCCTCTTGATTGAAACCCAATTTAGATGTCATTGGTGACGTGTCAGGTGTTGACACGTGTCACATTTTTAAACTCAGAAGCCTCTGTGTTTTGGGTTTGTGATTTAATATAAAAAATAAATCAAGATTTGATGTGTGATTTAAATTAAAAAATAACAATTATTATTAATAAGGAAAACAAAATAAAGATTTGATTTGTGATTTAAACTCAAAAATCAATTTGAAAAATCTGTATTAATAAAGGAAATAATTAAATAAATATTCTAAATCTCTGAGGAAGAAGGATTACCTGATTTAAATTTAAATTATGTTTTTGAGAAATAAAATATATCAAATGAGATGTCATTGCGTAGATCTCGAAAAGTTATGTGGAATCAAAAAACAATTACCTGAATTGGATACCCGAGTCAAAAGTTATGGCCTTCATAAGTTTTATGATTAAATTATTATTATTTTTTTATAAAAAATGACACGTGTCAACCTTAGGTGAGAGATGCCTAAATGAGGCGTCACATTGTAAAATAGATCCGTAATTATTTCCAAAACTGCCATAAATGCGTAATATTTAATTAAAATGCAATAATTAAATTTTTTTGCCAATTTTATATATCTCAAAGATATGAATTAGTATTATTATATCTCCTTGGAGTGATGGATCAATCAAAAAATTAATGACTCTACTAATTTAATTTAATATATTATTTAAAAGTAATATATTTAAAATCAAATTAAATCTAATCATGCCAATTATTAAAAAAACTTTAAAATATATCTTGTTTTTAAAATAAAATAAAATAAAAACATAAATGAAATGATAATTAAAATTCATAAAATTTATACTTAATATATTTTAATTTTATTTATCCTGATATGATAAGCATAGGTTGTGTCAAAATTTCTATATAAATACATAAAATACAAAATTTAAAAGTACACAATACGATAAAGTTTTGTTTCAAAATTTAAAAGTACATAATACAAAATTTAAAAGCACAAATTCTTTTAGTTTTAAAATAATCATTGTTTAAAGATTTGTACAAAAATTAAATAATTCATTAAATTCTTTACGATTTAATGAAAATATAAGTTTATTTGATTTTATTACACCTTCACTCTATTAAATCATTCTTATTCCAATAAGTAGAAATAAAAAAATAAAGTAGAGCTAAGAAAATAATATATATTTTTTTTAAAGTGACAAATAATTTAGAATAAATTATAACTTTTTAAATACAATTAGATACATAAAATGTGCCTATCATAGTAGAAAGCAAGTTAAATTCAACACCATATTATTTAAGTGGAAAGTGTTTGTCATTTTAAATGACATAAAGTTATGTCATTTGTAACGCTGTTATCCTATGGTATATATATGTGCTAACTTAAGTTTACTATGTTACACAACACAATTGTGTAAAATTTATCCTAGTCAATTGTGATAAAAAATGTCTAGGCAAGTTTGAAGAGAGAATGAGCTTTCAACTAATTGTACTTTACTAATGTTCTACATGGAGTAAAAATTGGAGAGTTCAATACTCTAAGGTCACTTTGTTTTAATTTTTAAGCATTTAAAAATCTCATAATTGTATTGACATATATATAAATACACACACACATAAGTAAAAGATACATACATGCATACATAAGTAACTATGCATACCTCATACTATAAAATTACATAGCAAAGTCAAACTTGACAGAGGGTTTGGCTGGGAGGCCCCTGCATATGTTTTGCACCATAAGTGTTTGTAGGATAATCTAAAAAACGCGAATATGAAATCCTGGAGTGCTCCTAAGATGCTCTGTTGGTTGGTGTTCTTCCGAGTTTGAAGGGGAATTCACAAG
>NW_026899608.1:0-8752 GCF_033153095.1 Gastrolobium bilobum | reverse complement strand
CTTCACCCGTATCCTGGAAGACCAAGAAACAAGTAACGGTGTCTCGCGTACCAAGCATATTGAGTTAGATTGCCACTTTGTACGTGAACATATTCTAGCCAAGCATATTACAACAGCTCATGTGCCTTCTCGTTCCCAACTTGCTGATTTGTTTACTAAGGCCTTGGGACAACGCGAGCTTCTTAGTTTTCTTCCCAAGTTGGGCATTTCATCCTTACATACTCCAACTTGAGGGAGAGTGTTGGAGATTATATGTAACGTATATTGTTTGAATTCTTTGTAACCGTAGGTTTGAATTCTTTGTAACGTATATTGTTTGAATTCAATTCTTTGTAACCGTAGGTTTGAATTCTTTGTAACGTATATTGTTTGAATTCTTTGTAACCGTAGGAATGTTTAGATAGAGTATTTATTTGTTTTAGTCTGTTACGTTGTTACCATTTATTGTATGTTCGCCTATTTAAAGGCTACCAATGAATGAGATAAACACACAGTTGAAATATCAAGTTTATCTCACACAAAGCTAGATTTCAAACAGGATATTTATTCACAAGTAGAAGAACGACATGAGATAATAGCAATTCATGAAGAAAGTCAAGAATGTGTTTGATCAAGTTTAATGACGCAACACATCCGAAAAGCATGCGATTCTTAGAAAAAGAGGATTCAACAATATTGCATGAAGATAATGTTGCTTGCATAACTCAATTAAATGGAAGATACATCAAATGAGACAAAACGAAGCATATGTCATCAAAATTCTTCTTCACTCATGATCTTCAACAAAATGGTGAAATTGATGTTCAACAAATTCGTTCAATTTGGCAGATTTATTTATGGCATCACCTACTTCAAGTTTTGAGAATACAAGATCGGGAGTGAAATACGTGCTGCACTCTTTTTTCCTTCACCATGGTTTTGTCCCATTGGATTTTCCTAGTAAGGTTTTAAGGAGGCAACTTCTAATACATATTTCTTCTCAATAGGATTATTAGATATCCAAGGGGGAGTGTTAAGAATAATTTATTGGTTGTCCATATTCGTTATATAATCGTTGGAGACGTTATGGCTGTTGGAGACATTATGACCGTTGCAGAATAATTTCAGTTATTGTAACTTTCATGTTTCTCGAGCCTATAAATAAGGCATCATTGTAGTGTGACAATACAACAAGAATACATTTCCCTATCTCTCTTATCTCTATTCTTCTTCTAATTCTTATTAATTTTACAACAATTTTAACTAAAATTACTTTTGAAATATAAATCACAACGTATAATTTTTATGTCTTAACAAAATCAAGTTTGTAAAATTTAATATAAGTGCAATTGTTTATGGCTCCAAGTTATTAATTTTATCTCTTCAATGTACGGAATAAAAGTGGGTTCTTAAGCGGATGGTTGTTAGAATCCTCATTCATTGCAAATAACTAAATAAGATAGGACTTGTACTGAAGGATTCTGACAGTCTTTGGTTGGGCGATACCGTGTTAACTTTTTCAAAGGATGTATTGAATCAATTGTGAGGTTTATGAGAAGAAAAACATTGCAACCTTGGTTTCGTTCTAATCTGAAAGCAAGACAAAAATAATTTTAGCAATACCAATAGATCAAGGGACATCGCGTTTATATTGAGAAAACATAGAAGTTGCAAATGCAATTTGCAACAAAAACCAATGGGTACTTGATACCACAATAACACTACTTGATACCACAATAACACACTTTTTTTTACCTTTTTTTTATATTATCTTTGGTATATATGTAAATATATACAATAAAAGAGATGGAGATGAAACATAAAAATAAAAATAAAAATGCAAAGGTGTAGGAATAAGATGTTTTTGAAGAAAACTCTATATTAAAAAAAAAAAAGGAAAAGAAAAACATCGAAGTTCTTACTTCTTATACCACGGTTCCAAGTTCTAAATAACAAAAGCTCCAAATATCAGATCTGAAGATACGAACAAAACTAAATATGAAGCATTGGCCTTCAGAAACCAAGTGAATTAATGGAGCACACCACAGTAGTTAGATCGTTTGACAT
This sequence comes from Gastrolobium bilobum, assembly GCF_033153095.1. Lineage (NCBI taxonomy): Eukaryota > Viridiplantae > Streptophyta > Magnoliopsida > Fabales > Fabaceae > Gastrolobium > Gastrolobium bilobum. The sequence goes on along the minus strand of NW_026899608.1, from coordinate 6,706 downwards.
TATCCCTCACCGCATCATATGACATATATATATAGGTGGTTCCCTTTAATTATGCAAATGTAAATCCCAAGTACTCCAAAATCACAAATAGGAGAATTGTCAGAGACTAGTAGCAACCTTCACCTCTTTCAGATTTCGGTTTGCTTGAACCCAACCCCCATCAATAGATTCTAAACTCCCATTTAAGCCATCATCCACGAAGTCACCAACCCTCTTCACTTTAAGTTCTCTGGGCTCAACAGGGTATTTCCCAGAGAAACAAGCATAACAGAAGTTAGGACTGTCATTACCCAAAAGCCTCTGCAAGCTATCAATTGACAGAAAAGCAAGTGAATCTGATCCAATAAACTCCCTTATTTCCTCCAAACTCATTCTATTAGATATCAACTCCTCCGAGCTTGGTGTGTCCACCCCATAATAACATGACCCAATAATTGGAGGGCTTGCAATCCTCATGTGAACTTCCTTGGCACCAGCCTCCTTCAGTAACCTTACAATCTTAGATGATGTAGTTCCCCTCACAATTGAATCATCCACAACCACAACCCTCTTACCTTCAATCACAGCACGGACAGGTGAGAGCTTCAACTTCACCCCAAAGTCCCTAATCTTCTGAGATGGCTCAATGAAAGTCCTCCCCACATAGTGTGACCTGATCAGACCCTGCTGAAAGGGAACCCCAGCTTTGGCAGCATAACCAAGCGCAGCCACCACACCAGAATCTGGAACAGCAATAACAACATCACAATCCACTGGGCTCTCAGTGGCCAATATCTCCCCAAATTGCCTGCGAGATTCATACACCGACCTCCCAAAAACCACTGAATTGGGCAGTGCAAAGTATATATGCTCAAAAATACACTGCTTTGGCTGTGGATGAGACATGAGACAAAGGGATTGAAGGCCATTCTTGTCCACCACCAAAACCTCACCCGGGTACACCTCCCTCTCATAAGTGGCTTCAATCAAATCAAGAGCACAAGTCTCAGAGGCAAAAACAACAGCACCATTACTTCTCCTTCCCATAACCAAAGGTCGAAATCCAAAGGGATCCCTCACCGCAACAAGCTTATCCTCAGTAACAAACACCATAGAATAAGCCCCTTCAAGCTTTTCACAGGCATCAACAATCCTCAATATGAAAGGTCTATGCTTTGAGGTGGCAATAAGGTGAAGAACAACCTCAGTATCAGAAGTGGTGTTAAAAATGGATCCATTCTCTTCAAGCTTGGCCCTTAAGGTGCCATAGTTCACCAAATTGCCATTATGAGCAACCCCAACAGAGCCAAAACGATACCCAGCAACGAAAGGCTGCACATTCTTGAGCATGGATTGGCCTGCGGTTGAGTAACGAACATGCCCAATAGCCAAATTACCAGGTAACTGGTCAAGCTTGGACTCGTCTTTGAACACATCGGAAACAAGCCCAACACCGGTTATCGATTGAAGGACGTTGTTATTGACGGTAACGATTCCGGCACCTTCCTGGCCACGGTGCTGGAGCGCGTGAAGGGCCAAGAAACAGAGACGAGAGGCCTCTGGGTCACCGTATATGCCCACAACACCGCACTCCTCGCGCGGCTTCTCGTCATCCTCGTACGGGACAGGGCCTGCAGAGACAACCTCGGAAACCACGAAGGGGGTTTTGTGGGTGTCGGGGACGGCGCGTGAGAGAGTGGGGGAGAGGAGGAATGTGGGTTTTGGAAGGGTTTTGTTGAAGAGGCGAGTGTTGTTGTTGTTGTTGTTGAGAGGAAGAGGGAAAGCGCAGGGTTTGGAAAGGGAGGAAGAAGAGAGAGTAGAGAGATTAGGTGGTGTTGCAGCCATGGGTGCAGTGAACACAGTTTGGGGGGTTGTAACGCAAAAGAAGGAAGAAGAAAAGAGGCCTCTGGTGAGTGGTGATGGAAAGGGAAGACGAAGAGCAAGACTCGGATGCCACAGTTTTTTCTAGGTTTTGCGTGTTCACAGGGACCAAATCAACTTTTTTTCTTCTCAATTTTTTTCTCTCTTTCTTTCTTTTTATTTAATACTGATTTATAGAATCATCGAAATTCTCTTAATAAAGGAAATTATACCATCTAATTATTAATAAACAATATTTGATTGTGGGGTTGAAAAAGACTGTATATCTATTTATGTAATGTAGCCCACCAAAATATCTATATCGATATTTAGAATATACGGAGTAGGCAAAAAAAAAAAAAATTAACCTGATTAAATGCATAAATCATGCCAATTAAGCTTAACTTTTAATAATTTGTTTCAGTTTTTTTCTCTCAACTCTTTTTAGGACTTTTTGTTGGCTTATTTAAATTAAAAAAGGTTATATAAGATTTATTTTTATTTATAATCTTTTACATACTGTTAATTTCCATCAATTTTATTATTTATTATAAATTAATAATGAATTTAATTTGCAGAAATAATAACTATTGATTGACGAAAATTAATGGTTAAAATATGATTGTAAACAAAATTAAGTTGTAAGTATATCCTTCCTCTTTAAATTATGGATTTAATGTTTGTCTTTAATATAAAATTATATTATTTCAAGTGAGAGAAAGACACAAACAATAAAAAGTATGACTGAGAAAATGAATATTTTTTAAATTTTAAATAAAAAAAACTAGGTTATATTTTTCTCTAATTTAAAATGACACGCTTATATGTTCTTTAAAATGATATTTTTCCCTGTTGTTTTCGTACGTTTCAGAGAGAATTGTCCTTTTTTTTAAAAGAGTCTTTATAATTTAATAACGGTTGATGAATAGGAATCCATTTAATTTTTTTTAAAATATGATGACTCTGTTAAAAAAATTTAAAATATAAAGATTATTATTACGAGACTATGATTTTTCTTTTTTATTCCTCTGACAGCAAAAAAAATTGCGTTACTCGTGTAAAAGTTTGTGTATAAAATCTCAAAAAATTTAACGTGTTTCATAATTAAGAAAAGGAGAAGGTATGTGAAGACTGAAGATTATTATTTTGTTGGGAAATAATACTCTCATGCCACATGAGATACTCTTATTTTCCTACACAAATTCGTTCTCCGTGCCAATTAATTTTTCTTTTCTTTTTTAATATAAAATATGGGACCCACATTTAACTTCTCCCTACTTTTTTTCTCTCCTACAATCCTACAACATAAGAAAAGTTAAACCCTATTTTGTTTTCTCTTTTGGCAAACTTTGTGAGACTTAATATCAATATAAACAACATCGTTGTTAGAATTATGGGTGTTCACCAATTGATCCAAATCGTGGTGACCAAACCGAAAAATTAAAAATCGAAAAAAATTGAAAATTTTAATTGGATTGGATGGGATCAGTTTTCGGATTGGTGATTAAAATCAATTCAATTCAAACCGATCCAATATATTAATTCTCCTCTATCTACTCGGGTCTTTTCACAATCAGCCCAAAAATTTTTAAACCCAAAACTATTAACCCATCAACTAAATTCAAGAAAAAACTTAATCATCTCTCATCAACAAAATTTTATTTATGTAGAGCTTTATGTCACATTGCCAAAATTTTTTTTTATCATTTATTGATACTTTTGTATTTAAAAAAAAAAAATTTACAAAGTCAATATATACAAAAAGAAATTATTTGCACGATAATCATGCAACAAATTTTTGAATTTTTAAAAAATCGAAAATTGATCTAATTCAAACCGAAAAAATTTAAATTGGATCGGATAGGATTTGAAAAAAAATTCAAACTGAATGAATGATTATATAATCAAATCGAAATGATTGGATCAGATAATTTTTACTTTTAAAATCGATTTAATCCAGACGATAACATCCTTAGTCAGAATGACAAACCGTGGAGAGATTGATCAAACCTTGATGATTCCACAACATTAGTCTCGTTGGACCCCTGGGGGCGATTTGTGGCTAGCGCGCCCAGTGTCTTCTTCGTCCAAATTTTAAACAAATATGACCGGAACATATTTTAAGTCATACTCGTATGTATATATCATGAAATTTTGAGTGTATAATTATTTATTAGTATATCAGTATTTTATTAACTTAATCTGCATAAATTGAATAAATAAAGGGTAAAACACTTCTCCTTTAACTAGAGAAGTGATATCTCATGTGACTGAAATATAATTTATGAATCCCACCAGTTTTGAAAAAAAATATAAAAATAAAAAGATTTGACACAAGACTCGATGTTAGTGTAAAAATAATTTCTATTTTTCTGTTGAAGGAGAAATTAAATCCCATAAATAAAACCTACTATGTTGCTCTAAGAATCCAACAATGGCAGCAAAAACGAGCCCTTCTAGCTCCCTTCCTGTTCTCAAAGTCTGTGTGAACCAGGTTCATTTTCATCAACTCTACAACTAGGGACGTTAACGAGCCTAGCCGAGTCGAATTTTAGTCTTAAAATGTTAAGCCTGTGTTTAAATGTGTCAGCCTGATCAAGCCTGTTACCTGTTATAATATAATTATCGGTCTGTGGCCTGACTTATTTACAAAAATTAAAAGTCTGGTTTAGCCTATTTAAAAAAAAAATAAGATAACAAAAATTTATCCAAACAGAATATATAATCAACAATACTAATAATTCCATAAATATTCATAAATGCAATGTATATCCAAACAGCATAATATAGAATAAAATCATTCAAAAACTCTGTGTAACGAATAAACTGAGGTGAAAAGTATCGAGGAGAAAGAGAGGAATATTACAAGTAGTATAAAAAATATAAAATATAATTAAATAATATTATATTAGACCAGCCTGAGAGGCTCTAAGGTCGAGCTTTTGAATTGGAGTCTGAGACCTTTTTATTAAACGAGCTTTTATACAAGTTCAAGCCTGGTGCTAACAACCAATTTTAGGGCATGTTTGGTGCATAGTATAGTATAAGGCATGATAGTATAAGACCTGATTAAATTTTAATACTATCCAGCGTTTGGTATGGTATTGTATAAAATAATATCCTCCAATATTTTAAAAATTAATATATTAAAAAAAATTATTGTAATATATAAATATTGAAATGATATATTGTTCTTGAAAATTGTACTTGTAAGCAATATTAATACATCAACTCCTTATCATGCCTAATCCACCACTCCTAGGCTTGATTAAGTTATACATCATTTTGATGTATAAAGAGATCCTGCTGTATAAGCTTATACTATACGATAGTCACACCAAACAACTGAAAATGTCATAACGTATAGTATAAACTTATACTATCAGACTTTATACATCACACCAAACAGGCCCTTAGACATGCAAACTCAGACCTTCACTACCCAAACCAAAAATCCCTAAAAAGCCCTCGTTTATTTAGCACTCCTATCTACAACATTAGCGCGCGGCATAAAAGATGGGTATTCGAGTTTGAAAAGTCAAGCTAGCATCTTCCAAAAATTAAAGTGTGCAGATACAAAAAGTTATTCTCAAAGTAGCAGGACTCAGTAATAATGACAAGGGCTTTATTAATTTTTAGAATTATTTTATGTCGTAGAGAGAAAATAAATAGATCTTACAATTATAAGAAAAAAAGGTTTGTTTTTTTACAATTATTGTAGTAAGACTAATATGACGTCATTGTGGAATGAAAAACATTGTATTTTTATAATTTTAATTTATTTCAGGGTTATTATAATCTTTATAATTAATTTTTTAGTTTTTCAATCCTAAAACGATGTCGTTTTGGGAATAAATGCAGAAAACTTATCTGCAGCAACTGCAGATATATTATTCTATAAGAAAAAAAAAGAAAAAAGAAAAAAGATAAAGTGCAAAAATCGAAGTGACAGAATATGAGAGGAGTTCTCTTATGTAAAATGAGAATAATATTTTCCTAATAATAATAACAATAATAATACTTGTTGGGTTTAGTATTTTATTTAATGAAATTATCATTTTTTATTTTTTTTATGAAATTGTAAAAATATATTAATATAATGGTTTGGAAAAATATTTTTTAATATAAAAATTAATAAATAATTTTTAGTCTAACATCACTTACAAAAAAACTAAAAACAGTGTTTTCAAAAAAAATAAAAACAGCTTTTATGACGAAAAAACTGTTTAATCAACTAAAAAAATTAAGGAAAAAAAGTATCTAATGTTACTTTAGACTGCTTTATCTAATGTTCGTCGAAACAACGTCGATTTAGGGTTGAAAAATTAAAAAATTAAAATGATAAAGACTATTATACTCTAAAATAAATATAAAATATAATTAATACGATAAGTATTTTTTTTTTAAATTCCGTTTTTTTCTGATACGTTTAGTATACAATATCTTTAATGTCTTATTCATTGGCAATCAAATTCATTGGCACAAATTTAGTGTGTTGACACCTTTGACAAATATTTGATTTTCTGATCATATACAGTTAGGGTGTATGTAATTTTTAATTTTAATTTTTAACAAAACCGCACGTCAAGATTAGGAATATCCTTGTAAATGAAACTGACCATTGATTTTGTAATTTGTATCGAAAGCTTCCTTTTGAGGAGCCGCCTATGCTTTCTTGGCTACGTTGGAGACTAAAACATCTTTAGTTGATTTTGAGAATTTATTTGAATTGGATTCGGATCACTTTCGGCCATTGGTTTCTCTTTTTTCTTCCACCTTACGTGAAAGATTTTTGAGATTCCGTCAAGTAACACTAGAATTTATTCTTTTTATATGTCTGATTTCCTCCCTCTTCAGTCAGAAAGTT
>NW_026899607.1:0-88889 GCF_033153095.1 Gastrolobium bilobum | reverse complement strand
GAGTGGTACCCAGGAGGACATCACCGACATTCCTATGGTGAGGGAATTCCTCGAGGTGTTTCCTGAGGATATTCCTGAGTTTCCGCCACAGAGGGAGATAGAGTTCTCCATAGATCTGTTGCCTGGTGTGGGGCCGATCTCTTTAGCTCCATACCGGATGTCGCCACCGGAGTTGGCAGAGCTGAAGAAGCATATTGAGGATCTTTCGGCGAAAGACTTCATTAGACCGAGTGTGTCTCCTTGGGGAGCACCGGTTATCTTCGTGAAGAAGAAGGACGGGACAATGCGATTGTGCACCGACTACAGGCAGCTGAACAAGGTGACAATCAAGAACAAGTATCCTCTTCCTCGGATTGATGATCTGTTGGATCAGCTCAGGGGTGCTTGTGTGTATTCCAAGATTGATCTCCGGTCCGGATACCATCAGATTCGGGTGAAGCCGGAGGATGTCCCGAAGACCGCATTTCGCTCGAGATATGGTCATTTTGAGTACTTGGTGATTCCGTTCGGTCTCACCAATGCACCTGCTGTGTTCATGGATTACATGAACAGGATTTTCCAGCCGTACCTGGATCAGTTTGTGATCGTCTTCATTGACGATATTTTGATTTACTCCAAGACGGAGGAAGAGCATGTGGAGCATTTGAGAACTGTTCTGCTAGTGCTGAAGGAGAAGAAGTTGTATGCAAAGCCTTCAAAGTGTGAGTTTTGGCTCAAGTCTGTGAAGTTTCTTGGGCATGTCATTTCTGCTGAGGGAGTTGCAGTGGATCCGAACAAGATTGAGGCCGTACTGGATTGGGAGAGACCCAAGACAGTTACGGAAGTGAGGAGCTTTCTGGGTTTGGCAGGTTACTATCGGAGGTTCATCAAGGGATTCTCCACCATGGTTTTGCCATTGACTCGCCTTACTCGGAAGGAGACTCCATTTGTGTGGACTCACGAGTGTGAGGTCTGTTTTCAGGAGTTGAAGGAGAGACTGACTACTGCTCCTGTGTTGGTCCTTCCTGATCCTGCGCTTGAGATTGAGCTTTACACCGACGCCTCCGGGAAGGGGCTAGGTTGTGTGTTGATGCAGTTGGGCAAAGTGATTGCCTATGCTTCGAGGCAGTTGAAACCTCATGAGGAGAACTACCCTACTCATGACTTGGAGCTGGCTGCTATTGTGTTTGCTTTCAAGATTTGGAGGCATTATCTTTTTGGCTTGAGGTTTGTGGTGTTCAGTGACCACAAGAGTTTGAAGTACCTGTTCGACCAGAAGGAGTTGAACATGAGGCAGAGGAGATGGATGGAGTTCATAAAGGACTACGACTTCGAGCTAAGGTATCATCCTGGCAAGGCCAATGTGGTAGCTGATGCTTTGAGTCGGAAATCCAGTAGTTCATCCAGTTTGTTACTTGGTAACTTTGATGTGGTTGAGAAGTTCCGCAACTTGGCAGTGACCGCTCCGTGTGAGAGTGTACTTCGCGGATTGGAAGCATCTGATGTTGTGAACGAGATGCTTGAAAAGATTAAAGAGGCACAAGTTCAGAGAGAGTGTCTGGATTATGTGAAGAACCAAGACGGTGTGTCTTGGAATGAGGATGGAGTGCTTTTGTTTCAGCAGAGGATTGTAGTTCCTCGAGGCCCGTTGACGGAGGAGATTATGGCAGAAGGTCATAAGGGTCAGTTTTCTATCCACCCTGGTGCTACTAAGATGTATCAAGACTTGAAGAAGAACTTCTGGTGGCCGGGCATGAAGAAAGATGTTGCTGTCTTTGTGTCCAAGTGTTTGGTTTGCCAGAAGGTGAAGATTGAGCATCAGAGACCGTCTGGTGAACTTCAACCTCTTGAAGTACCACAGTGGAAGTGGGAAGGTATTTCCATGGACTTCGTGGTGGGATTGCCGAAGACTCAGGCGGGTTGTGACTCTATTTGGGTCATTGTGGACAGACTGACGAAGTCTGCCCATTTTCTTCCAGTGAAGGTGAGCTTCACTACAGAGCAGTTGGCCAAGCTTTATGTCCGCGAGATTGTGAGGCTTCACGGGGTGCCCGAGAGTATCATTAGTGATAGGGACCCGAAGTTCACGTCTCGGTTCTGGGAGGCGCTGCAGGAGGCTTTTGGTACGCAGTTGAGATTGAGTACCGCCTATCACCCTCAGACTGATGGACAGACTGAGAGGACCATCCAAACCTTGGAGGACATGTTGCGAGCTTGCACGTTGGAGCAAGGCTCGGCATGGGATAGGTACCTTCCGTTGGTTGAGTTTTCTTACAACAACAGCTTTCATGCTAGCCTGGGCATGGCGCCCTACGAAGCACTGTATGGTAGGAGGTGTCGGACTCCTACTTGTTGGTCTGAGGTTGGGGATAAGGAGCTTTTTGGCTTGGACTTTGTCCAGGATACCACCTTGCAGATCCAGATGATCCGTGAAAAGTTGAAGAAGGCGCAGAATCGCCAGAAGAGCTACTATGATGTTAAGCATCGTCCGCTGGAGTTCAGTGAGGGTGAGCATGTGTTTGTGAGACTTTCACCTGTCACCGGTGTAGGTCGGGCACTCGGAGTGAGGAAGCTGAGCCCGCGATATATTGGGCCATACCAGATTCTTGGTAGAGTAGGACCTGTTGCCTACCGGCTTGCCTTGCCTCCGAACCTGACTAACATCCACGACGTGTTTCATGTGTCTCAGCTTCGGAAGTACATAGCAGATCCGTCGCACGTGGTACAACCGGATGATGTGGAGGTTCGGGAGAACCTAAAGACTCCCGTCGGACCACTCAGAATTCTCGATCGTGGCGAGAAGCAGCTGAGGAGCAAGATCATTCCGATGGTCAAGGTGCAGTGGACCGGAAGGACTCCTGAGGAGTGTACTTGGGAGCGTGAGGACGAGCTTCTCCGGCAGTACCCCGGGTTTCGACCAGGTATGTTTCTGATTTTGAGGTCAAAATCCTAAAAAGGTGGGGTGAATGTAAGAACCCGCACCGTTAATTAAGGTATTTAATTAATTAATTATGTGAAAATAGGAAATGATTCCATAATTAACCCTAATAATTATTAAGAGGCTTTAATAATTATGATAAGTGATTAAGAATGCTGAAAGTCGCTTTTCGGAAGAAAAGTGCAGATACCGGTTCTGCTAGTCGGTATAAATGCATACCGAAAAAGTATCCCAGAAAATTAAAGTAAGTACATGATAATTACTAGAATAACATGTAGGACTTGTAAAACGAGTTTCAAGTCCAAATAATGAGAACTGGTGCTAGAAACCGGTACTGGCTTTGAAAAGCGCGTACCAGAAAGTTGCTCAGAAAATCATAAGAAAAATATGATAAATCTTAGAAAATTATGTAGTTTCAGAATCCAAAGTTTGGGATTAAAATGCTAAGCGTAGCAATTAAAGTTAATACAGTGAGTTTAAGTGGGTTTTGGCTATAAATACACTCATTAAGTGGGCACAAAACCCTAGAACCTCATTCCTACGTGAACACCTTTGGGGGCTGATCAGTTTACACTATTCCATTGCTGACTTGGTGCTTCTTTGGCTTGTCTTCACCATTTCTTCATGAGAAACCACCAAATGATCATCTTTTCTCTTGATTGTTCCTTGTAAACACCTTGTGGTTGTGTTGGGGTTGTGTGAGAGGCTTGGTTTCTGAGTTGGTGGGTTGTTTTGGGGTGCTTTTGGTGCTGACTTTGGAGGTTGGGGTTGTTGAGCCATTGTAATGGCATTTTGAGCTCCAAGGAGCTTCCTTTGTGAAGAAAGGGCCAAGCTTTGTTGGCATTTCCGTTTTGTGTTCAAGTCAGAATCTTTGAACCTTGTTGGAGAGCTCCAAGAGCCTTCCTTGTGGCTGAGTTTGAACCTCCATTGGTATACCTTGAACTTTCCTTTGAATTTTCATGAAAATGGCTGGTTTATGTTATAAAATGAGTTAACTTTAATCTTTCAAGCTTAAGGTTGTTAATCTAAGTCTAAAATGTGGTATTGAACTTCTGTTTTGGGTCAAGACCGGACCTTGGGTCATGGGATGGCAATTTGGCTTCGGATTATGCAGAAAAAATCTGCATAATGCTGTTCTGCCCGCGTGGTAATCGATTACTTTTGATTGGTAATCGGTTACCATGTGTGGTAATCGATTACCACCTGTGAAAATGACCAGAAACCTGTTTTGTGCAAATGTGACAGCAACGACCTAGTTTAGTAAAATTGTGACATCTCGAGCTACAGAGCTCTAAATTGAGTGAGGTTTGGACCTATGTGAAGCTAACACATAGGGCTACAACTCTGTAAATTTTGTAGCCATTGGATCAGTGGTTTGATCGCAGGGTCTATTTTAAGTCGCGTTTTGGTTGCTGGAAATTCCATTTGCAGCAGTCATCTTGCGTAAATCATAACCGGAGTTATACAACTCCGATTGAGACATAAAGTATATTGTTGGAAATCTCAAGATGTCTAGTTAAACATTGTAAATATTAGAATGTGAATATTGATATAATTGTTGGTCTAAAATAGATTGTGATTCTGCTCTGTTTGGACTTTGAGCTTGTGTGGACTCTTGGCTTGGATAGCTAGCTTAGAGGTAAGCTTTCGTGTCCTCGGTTTAGCCATGTTGTGGTTCCACCATGTCCCATGGGGATATGGTATATGCATGCTGTGTTACATGCTTTTGATGTTTTGGAAATGTTGTTGAGTTATTATATGTTAGTGCCTTGTTGATATGCATGGAGGTGTTCCACCTATACGGTAAGCCTGAGTATGTAGAACATACAAGAGGGTGAGGCTGTGGGTGAGGTGCAAGCGGTGTTCCTTGTACTACATGTAGGGAATAGACGTATTCCTACATTTCTCTGGCCAGTAGATAGTGATTACACACATGCCATAGATATTTGTTGCACTACATAGTTTTGGAACTGATAATGATATAAATGCTTTTAGAACTTATATTGCACATGTAAGTGAGCTTGGGGTGGAAGATCCTTGAGGACCCCTTGTCTTACTGAGATTTCTTGTTTAGAGATCTCACCCCACGTTTGGGGAATGCTTATTTCAGGGTCTGGTAATGTTGAGACCTCAGGCGGCGGGAGGCCGGAGCTGAGTTAGATTGCTGTTATATTATGCTGCCATGATTGGATGCTGGATTTGCATGTTGTTTATGCTTATAGCTTCAGTTCTGTTTATGGAGTTTTATGTTGAGACTTGTTGTTTACTATGCTTATTTGGTTAGCATGGGGATTGTCCATGACACATAGTATTGTTATGTCTTGTTTATGTCTTGCGCCTTTTGAAGTTGTAATAATGTATCAGGATATTGTCCGGATTACGAGATGTAATACCGTGATTTAGATACACACTTTATTTATATATTGAGGTATTTCAGTAGATGTCTTATTGCAATTTACATACAGGCGATATTTTATGAAATTGATTAAGTAATCAAGTTGGTAATTGATAATGACGTCATAATTGAAAAGAAAAAGAATATTCCGCAATTTTTAATTAAGCACCGCTTAATACGATGTAATGTTAATATTCCGAGTATACACGGGGTGTTACACCAGGGGTCGAGTCTGAGTTGAACCAACATTGGTTCGAGACGAAGGAGTATGCTCAACAGAAACTGAAGTTCGTGGAAATAATTTCTTGGAGCCCGCAGCAAATGAAACTCTCAATTCTCCATGATGATCATCATATGCCATGGCCAATTGGATCGCCTGATGCAAAGTTAATGGTGCTCTCAATTGCACAGCACTGCGCAATTCAGCTTGCAATCCCGACACAAAGAAATGCATAAGTAAATCATCATCCAGTTCAGGAACTTGATTCACCAAGGATTCGAAGCGTTGAATATAATCACTCAAAGAAGAAGTTTGCGTCAGTTTAGATAAAGCACCTTTCAAACTAACAAAAGTTGAAGTACCAAACCTTTGGCGCAACGCGAGAGTGAAAACCTTCCAAGAATTGAGCGTGCCACTATTAAACATCCACTGAAACCAAGCGGCAGCCATACTGTCCATACGAATTCTGGCGAGAGGAACCTTAGATTCTTCCGGAATGTGTTGGAGATGGAAGAATAGTTCAGCCTTGAAGATCCACACATTCGGTGCCGAACCGTTGAAGAGCGGAATCTCCATGCGCACACCTTTGAGCAAAGAACGTTGATCCCCGACATCGTTCTGCTTCAATGTGGAAAGCGAAGAAGAAAACTGTGGAGTCACCGGAGAATCCTTCACATGCACAGATCTGATCACAAAATCGTCCTGGAATTGCTGCATTTGAGCAACCAGCACCGAAATTTGATTCTTCGTATCTGAAGCTTGAAGACGAAGCTCCTCGAGAGTGGAATCTACTCGTTGCTGAAACGAGTTGAGTTCCTCCGATAATTCCTGCACCTTCATGATGGTGATGCAAAGAAAAAAAATCAGGGAAGAATGAAAGCACCAATAATAGGGAATGAACCCTAATGGCAGAAGAAGAACAGAGGAAATTGAAAAGAGAATTCCAGAATTTTTATATAATACCTGAAACGTCTGTTTACATGTATCTTATACCTTGCCATTCACTTTGGCATAACACGTATTGCTTTGTATCTATGGGCCCTTACCCGTAAGGCTATTAACAGAATACTAATTACTGAACAATACAGAAACAACTAACTCAGTAAAACACACGTATCCTACATCATAAGCTGCATCCCACACGTGTCCTTCATCACAAGTTTTAAGCTACATAGTCACTTAAACGAGTGGACATCTTCTTCTCTCTCACTGACCTTCTTACCGTAACACAAGTCCAACATAGTCTCAGCAACAACATCATAATAAAATAAAGCTAAAGCATAACATCAGAAGATAGATCCAGCATCCAAACATGTCAGCATATAAACAACAATAATCATCAACTAAGCTCCGGCCTCCTACCTCCAGAGGCATCAGCCCCCAAATTACCTGAACCTGAATAAGCGCCCCCAAACGTGGGGTGAGATCTCTAAACAAGAAATCTCAGTAAGACAAGGGGTCCTCAAGGATCTTCCACCCCAAGCTCACTTAGAGCTTGTTTGGATCCTCTTCTTTTTAAGCTAGAAGCTACTTATAAGCTAAAGCTAAAAAAGAGAGCTTAAAAAAAGAAGCTAAAAGCTGTTTGGTAATCACATAAAAGTTTTAGCTTAAAAGTTAATTAAAAGCACATATTTCAAGAAATTTATCTTTCTCTATCTTTATAACTCTTTATTTTTAAAAAAAGCACACAATTCTAGAAAAACAGATAAGAGCTTAAAAAAAAGTTCCTCCTAAGAGCTTTTAATTTTCAGCTTTTTTCTTCATTATAAAAAAAGAGCTTTTCATTATAAGAGCTTTTTCCAAAACTTGTTTGGCCTAGCTTATGCTTATAAGTAGCTTTTAGCTTAAAAAAGATAGGATCCAAACAAGCACTTACATGTGCAATATAAGTTCAAAAACAGTTTAACAATATAATTTTCTAAATAGTGCAATGCAACAGATAATCATGTCATGTGTGTCAATTCTATTCTACTGATCAGAGAAATGCAGGAATACGTCTATTACCCATACAATATGCAAGACGCTACTTGCACCCACCCACGGGTTCACCATCTTGTATGACGCTACATACTCAGGCTTACCGACTAAGTGGAAACAACACATACATATTATAAGTCATTGCACATATAAGCTCAAAAGAATTTCAAAATATCCAAAGCATGTAACACAGCATGCATATAAACCATTCCCCCATGGGGTATGGTGGAACCACAACATGGCTAAACCGAGGACACGAAAGCTTACCTTGCAAGCTAACAATCCAAGCCAAGATTCCAACCAAAGCTCACTGTCCAAACACAGCAGAATCACAATCTGATTTGGACCAGCAATCATATCAATAAACATAGCTCAATAGCATAAACATAAAGACAACGCTTCTCTTTTACGTTTTACGTCTTAAGGCTTCTAACAAAGCCACAAGCCCTTACTCACTTGATTCTGACTTAGTTTAATTATTACAGAAATTCAACTTCTTCAAAATAGGGTCCACAAACCCATCACAGCATTCTGCATGAACATTACCTTACTGTTCTTTGAAAATCCAGGATATCCGGATATTCGTCAGGGGCATATCCGGATATCTCTCTGCCAATATTCCCCTTAATTTATAGGCTTTATAAGACCAAGGAATCATTTTTTAATAAGCATAAGCGCTTGTATTACAATTTCTGTTTCATCATATATCTTGCGTGCTATGGCACTCCATTTTCATACTGCTATAGCGCGCGCCTTCAAGAAGAAAGTCATATTTTAGCTCCGGCGCTTCAGCAGTCCATTTTCATAATTCTCAACTTCTCCATATTCCTAGCAGAAGCACTACAGCGCTTTGTGTTCAGAGAGAATGCTAGTGTCTAAAAATTAACACAAAAAAAAAAGTAATATTTTGATGTATATTAAAAGGGACAGGATCCGTTTACAAACTTTTTTTGTAATTACACTAATGTAGGATCGGTCGTACACTGTGTGATTAATGTAGGACCGGTCCTACATAATATAGTTTGTAAGAGTTTGTAAACAAAAAAGTTTGTAAATATAATCTGCCCTATATTAAAAATAGTAATAAATAGAACATATATAATAGTATATTAATATAAAATTTTGACATTAAAGTAATCTTTTTAGGAATTTGCATTTGTCATTTTGCATGACACAATAAACTTTCCTACACACACAATATTTTGTGAGACCACACTTTTTAAAGAAAAAAGAAAAGGAAAAAATTACGGCACGCAAAACGAATCTCTATAACATTACACAATCATTTTTCCTACAACATAACTCTTATAAAACCCATCTTTTTATGCCCCTAATGTTATATTTATTATACATTATGAAATTATTTAAAAAACAAAATCTTGAGTGCATAAACTCTATATGAATGAGAATTAGATTCTCATCGTCTCTGATCTTCAAATAACAAAGTTAAAAAAAATAAAGAAAGAAAGAAAATGAACTTGGCACCAAACGAGAACAAGGCAGAGAAAGGATTTTTGGGGCTTAGACAATAAACCACCCAACTCGATCTATTAATCAAACCTTATGAAGTTGGAAACACTTAAAATATATCATACGAACTCTAATATTAATAATATTATTTGAACTATGTTATTAGTTAATTTGTATTAATAATATTTAGTGTCACCATTTTTATGTGGAATCTTTTGAACAAACTTTCAAATATAAAATTTGCACGATTATTTATTCATTGTACGTATACGATAATATGGTTTATATATTTTTTATTTTAAAATATCCTTCGTTAAGAATAATGAATTTCATTATATTTTATTTAGCTTCTGTAAGGAAAAAAAGATATATTCTTTTTTAATTTCATTTTTTTATTAGTATAAATTTTTTTTAACTATGAGTAGCAGCATTTTCCTTTGAAATTGTTAGGCATACACTTGTTTATGCAAACCCATACTTTTAGCTAGAGGTGGTAAAACGGGCTCAGTCCATCAGGGTGGGGCAAGCTAAGTTTTTCAAACTCGCTGCCCGCTAAGCTCACCAACCCGTCGGGCTGAACTCTTTAAATTATTTTGAGTAAACACCCTTTTTGGTCCCTGACAATATCTATGAAATCTCTTTTAGTCCCTGGCAATAAAAAAGGACCAAATTGGTTCCTAACAGTATGAAAAAAGGGCCACGTTAGTGACGGAGGAGTTGACATAAGGACTAATTGGCCATTTTTTCATAATTTTAGAGACCAATTTAGTCCTTTTTTATTGTCATGAACTAAAAAAGATTTCGTAGATATTGCTAGGGACCAAAAAAGATGTTTACTCAATTATTTTTTTAGTGTGCTCAAATATGATAGAGCGGGCTAAATTTTCTAGCGCACCTTCAATGCGGGCAGGACGGGGCAAGTCAGCCCAATTTTTGACAAGCTTATGGCACGGCCGGGGTGGATAGCTTGCTTTGCCATCTCTACTTTTAGCCATGTTTCCCAAGCTCAGAGAAAGAGAGAGAGGAAACTATTGAAGTAACGACATTTGGTAAAGGAGAAATTTTTTTTGTCCGGAAATTTTGATTTTTAGAAATATGATTTTTATATTCAGTTCACGATAATATCCAAAAATTAAAAATTTAGAAAAATTTAATTTCTGACGAGCAAACGCCCCTTTAGTATGAAGCATCGGGAGATTATAATACCGAAAAATATCTATGAAGTTAGTGAGGCCTACAAGTATGACATAGATACTTGGTCAGAATTCTATGAATTTCGTGATTCATGCCGCCAATTGAAAGATATAGAGTTTTTTTTTTTTGTTACGCGGACAAAAGGGGCAAAGCCCCAAACAAAACACAAGAACAGACGACTGAAGGAATAACAAAACCATAAACTTCAAGGACACAGGAGACGTCTAGGTCTACTGATGGATGCCAGATCCGCCTGCAATGCTAAAAACAACCCAGGGGGGTGGGTCTTCAAACAACGAAAGGGTAGCTAGTTGCCCATGCTCCAGTCCAAAGTTGGCTAGCTAATCAGTGCATGAGTTACCTTCACGATACGTATGAGCCAGCTTGACGTTCCAGCTTTATTTCATAGATTTTGGATATTAATGGATAAATAATGAAGATTATGACAAGTTTAAATTATATTTAATTTTTGTAATTATTATTTTGGTTTAATTTATCATTATTATTATTATTTTCATTATAATTTAATTTATTATTCTATTACAGAATGATTTGATAAAAATAGGAAGAGTATTTGTTACTTAAATAATATTACAAAAATTATGATTTGTTTGAAAGGCTTTATATTATATAATTTGAATGATTTAGTAAATATTTCTTTTAAAAATTAATTATATTTTCATTTGATTTAAATTGCTTTGTAATGTTTGACTTGATCTTAATTGTATTGAGAAATGCTATGGAAGGATTTTGTTATGGAATATTTTCATATCCTAACCACCTACCCAAGGATCCCTTAAAGGATAATTCTCCAATTATCCTAACAATATAAAACAGTAAGGCAGCTAAGGATAGAGTCTCTATCCCAACAGAAAGGAAGTTAAATCCTACTACAACTGGGAGATCTACACAAGCCCAAGAGGTAACCCTTATAAATAAGAGGTTAAAGACCTCAGGTATACACTTTTAACCTATTTACTAATACTGCCAACACTGTGCACACACCCACGTCTTGGCTATAAGCTTATTGCTTGTGCGCAGTGATTAGGACATCGGCTATAAGCCAAGTATACATCAGTTTATACAGTATCTCTGAGCGCATACCATACGGTATAGCAATACGGTCTTTCTAGGACCGAACAGATTTCATCAAATATATATATTTTTTATGAAACTGTGTGATGCATAAGATTGGTTTTTTTCTTAACAAATATATATATATATATATATATATATATATATATATATATATATATATATATATATATTATGTTTTATATTTTTAAAATTTATTTTGGAGGAATAATTTCTTCATGACATTATAAGCTAACAATATTAGGTGTTAGTCTTCTTACCAAAAAAGTAAAAAAAATAGGTGCTAGTCTTTGTGAACTATTACTTACAAGTGGGAAGTCTATTACTGATTTATTGCAAAGAAAAGTCTAATATTATTACGATTATATTTTCAGGTGAAAAGCTTACGATTGATATATTATAGATCTCTCCGAGTATACCCTCACTTGAATGAATATATATATATATATATATATATATATATATATATATATATATATATATATATATATTATTTTAGTAAAGTATGGGTTTTGAATTTCTAAAGTGATTTGGATTGAAAGTTTAGTTTTCATATTTGTCGTTCGATTTAATCCACATATTATTTTGATAAAATATTAATTTTTGTAATAAACATAAATTGATTTGGAATTTAAGGATTTCTTATTATTGTTTGAATTAAATATAAGAGTAAATACTCTGTTTGATCCCTAACAAAAAACACGGTCCCCACTTTAGTCCCTTACAAAAATAAATTAGTCAGTTAACAAATTCAAGGTGGACCCATTTTAATCCTTTTGAGGGACTAATATGGGTCTTTTTTGAATTTGTGAGGGACCACGATTTCAACTAAATGGGTCCACTTTGAATTTGTTAGGGACTAACTGACTAATTTATTTTTGTAAGGGACTAAAGTGGGGACCGTGTTTTTTGTTAGGGACTAAAAATGATATTTACTCTAAATATAAATTTCTGCGAATGTAACACCTCATGTGTATCAGGTGCGTTCACTTATCATGATACTAAAGCGCGGCATCGACATAAAATGAACGTTAACGAGAGTTATAACGATTAACTGCTTAAAATGCAACGAATCAGGGTAAAATTGATCTAGGAATCTTTACCTTGCTTCCTTGACTACGTAGATGATTTAATGATGTCTCATGGGTGGAAGGAAGAAATTTGAAACTCGGTTGGCGGGCTTTACCACACATCCTCGGGCATTTTAGCGCCATATGTCAGAAACATACCTCTGTTTCGAAATGCATTTCACTAAAAATCTGTAATCATGCATATATCAACATAAACAAATAAACACGGCACCAACGCGCCTCCATTAAGTATCAAACATGTTCTTAAATTTAGTAAAACCATCAAAAGGTACTTATCTATCATGATTAAATACATCATGTTTATCATCAAACTAAACATATCAAAGCATAAAAAAAAAACATGAAGGTCTATGTCTCCCCATAATTAATAACAAAACATAAAATAGTCTAAGTGTCCTTCTTCGAGTAACTCTCAACATAGTTAAGCCTAAGTCTTTGGCGGTGTTAGTAGCTCCTTCACCATGTGAACCTACAATATATCTTCAAAGGGGTGAGATACGTACGATCTCAATAATTTCAATGATATTGAGGACTTATCCTCACCTTGGTTCACTTTCCTGCATAAAAGATTAGATATTCTACGAAATAGTAATCATCATGTATCATGTATACATACATAATCGAACATAATTAAGCATCTCATAATGATCACAACAATATAATAACAATCATCACCTCTCAAGTGTAGATTACTCCTTGAGCTGTCCTCTAGGAAAATTCGTAACTGATCTCGAGACTTCCAAGAATCGTCACTCTTAGGCTTAATTCCCCAAAGGAAGCCTCGTACTTGGCCAAGTCTCTTTGCAATAACAAATACAAACAATTCAAAACACATGGTAATTGCTCTTAAAACTCATAGCATAATTTGTCATATTTCTCTTTATTACTTTTCATATATCTATTTTATAGCATAAGGCATTACTCATTATTATACTCGTTACTCATGCATAGATATTGTAACGACCGATTTTGAAAATGGAGCTGTGTAAGAACCCGCACTGTTAATTAAGGAAGTTAATTAATTAATTAAGAGAAATTAGGAAATAATTCTATAATTGACCCTAATAATTATTATGAGGCTTTAATAATTATAGTAAGTGATTAAGAATACTGAAAGTCTCTTTTCGAACGAAAAGTGCAGATACCGGTTCTGCTACTCGGTATAAATGCGTACCGATGAAGTATCCCAGAAAATTATGAAAAAAATGTATATGTCTCTAGAATAATATATAGGACTTGTAAAACAAGTTTTAAGTTAAAATAATGAGAACTGGTGCCAGAACTGATACTGGCTATGGAAAAGCGCATACCGGAAAAGTGCTGCGAAAAATATAATAAAAATATGATAAATCTTAGAAAAATGAGTAGGTTCAGAATCCTAAGTTTGGGGTTAAAATGCTAAGCGTAGCTATTAGCGCTAATACAATGCGTTTAAAATTTAAGTGGCCTATATAAGGCCTTGGCACATGATCCTAGGTCTATTTTGGTGCCTCCTTCGTAGGAATTTTCTGAGTTTGAGCTGCTGCCTTCCTCTTCCTTGCTTGGGAACTCACCAAAGAAACTACCTTCCATTTCTCTTCACCTAAACACCTTGGGTGTGTGCGAACAATCATTGTGGGTGGGAAAGTGGCTTCTTTTCTGAGTGTGGCTGCTGTCTTGTGAGGGTGAGTGTGCTGGCTTCTGGTTTTGGTGAGGAGGGAGCCATTATCTTGGCTGTTGTAGCTCCAAGAAGCTACCTTTGTGAAGAAAGGACCCATCTTTATGTGCCATTTTCGTGCACCTTGTGAAGTCAGACTTGAGGAGCTGTTGGTGAGCTCTAAGAGCACCTTCTTGCTCTGTTTTGAGCTTGGGTAAGTGTCACTCACCTTGATCATGAGTTTTAATAGTTAAAAGTGGAACCTTGATGCATGTAATGAATTAAAGTTAATAACCTGGGGTTGGGTAAGCTTAAACACACCTAGAAATGCATGTGTTAGGTTCTGTAATCAGTAAAAATGGATCGTTGGGAAAGATATCTCGCAAAAATGTAGAATCTGGAATCTGCCGCGAAATATCCGGATATTGGGTTGGAAATATCCTGATATTGATATCCGGATATGAATATGCGGATATAGGGTTCTGAATATCCGGATATTGATATCCGGATTTGCCAGAGAGATATCCGGATATTGATATCCGGATATGCCCTTGACAAATATCCGGATATTCTAGGTTTTCAAAGAACAGAAGCTGTTCTGTTCATACAGAATGATGTTTTGGGTTTGTGGGCCCTAGATTATGGAAGTTGAACTTCTGTATTGATTAAGTTAAGTCAGAATCAAGTGATAAAGGGCTTGTGGCTTGTGAGAAGCCTAAAGACATGAAACGTAAAGGAAAGACGTTGTCTTTATATCGTATACTTGTTGAGTATGATTATTGATATGATTGCTGGTCCAAACAGATTATGATTGTGCTGTGTGTGGACTTTGAGCTTGGTTGGATTCTTGGTTTGGATAGCTAGCTTGAAAGGTAAGTTTTCGTGTCCTCGGTTTAACCATTGTTTGTTCCACCATGTCCCATGGGGGGATGGTTATATGCATGATGTGTTTTCATGTACTGTTTTATTGAAATGCTATGGAGCTGTTAAGTGCAAAATGCTTATGATATGTATGTGGTGTTTCGCCTAGCCAGGAAGCCATGGGGTGGTCCTGGGGGCGGGTATAGCATGGGCTGGTACTGTGTGGGTAATAGACGTATTCCTGCACTTCTCTGATCAGTGGAATTGTTATAACACACATGACATAATTATCTGCTACATTGCACTATTTTAGAACTTATACTGTTGAACTGCTTTTGAACTTATATTGCACATGTAAGTGAGCTTGGGGTGGAAGATCCTTGAGGACCCCTTGTCTTACTGGGATTTTTTTTTAGAGATATCACCCCACGTTTGGGGCACATATTTCAGGTTAAGGTAATGCGGGGGTTGAGACCTCTAGCGGTAGGAGGCCGGAGCTTAGCTGATTTATATGCTGTTATGCTGCTTATGTTGGATGCTGGATATTGACTGTTGTTTTTATGCTTTTAGTTTCATGATGTTATTGTTGAGACTGCTGTGGGGCTTTGTTGCCTTATTTGGTAAGCATGGGGATTGTCCATGCCACATTGACTTGACTTTAGGTTTAGTCGTTTCTAGTTGTAATTAGTAATGTATCAGGATATTGTCTGGACTACGTGTTGTAGATCCGTGACTTAGATACTCACATCTATGTTATGAGGTATTTCAGTTAGTTGTTGGATTACACTCACATACAGGCGATATTTTGTAATTAGATTTTAATAATCAACTTGGCTAAGTATAATGACGTCATAATTGAACAGAAAAAGAATATTCCGCATTTTTATATTAAGTGTGGCTTAATACGATGACATGTTAACAAACTGAGTTAACACGGGGTGTTACAAGCTGCCACCAAATTTTTTATCAGAAAAATTGAAAAACCTTTTGTCTTTTGCAAACTGGTCTTGAAATCGAAGGCTCGGGAATCTATTATGCGCGAGGAAGGGTGGGGATTAAATCACACTGCACCCCGAACACACCCATCGTAAGATAGTTACCTTAAATTGATTTGCATGAATTTTATTTTACCCAATTTGATTAAAAATTTAACAATAAAGCTAAATTCTAAATTACAAAGAAATTAAGAAATAAATTAACATGAACAAACAAAATATACAAGTAAATAAAAATTTAGAGCCAAAATATTAATGAAATAAATAAATGATGGATTGATTACTTCGAAAAAAATTTAAAGTAAAACTGAACGAAAAAATAAATATTAAAGAAGAAAAGTTTTTCTTTTTATATTTTTATGTTTTATTTTAGGGAAAATTATTTGTTTTTTTAAATGACACAACTTATGTCATTTTACTCTCACAAAGAGGTGAGACCCACACTTTTATATTTTTTTGTCTACTCTCTCTCCTCTTTTATCTATCTCTTTATCTCACTTAAAATGATATAATTTTACATTCTTTAAAATGATACACATTTTTTTATTTAATTATAAAAAACTAAAAAAAAATACAAAAGTGAACGATTAAAGCAATAACTAAGGTAGAATAAAAAATGAAATAAACATTAAAGTAAACAATAATGAACGTAATGACTTACGTAAACATATGGACATTCATTTGTTTATATTACTTTTTTATTCAAAGTACAAGATAGATTATTATAATCAACGTTTTCAACCTAAAATAAAATCAATTTTTTACTCACCTTTCCATTATTCTATTCACATGCTGTGGTCCGAAAGTTATAGTCAAAAAAAGACAAAACTCAAAAGACACTCACCTCAATTAAAGTTATAGTGCTCAACAAGTCGAAGATTCAAATTTTTTTTATACCAGTAGTCTATCATGCAAACTGACATGTACCTAGCAATTTCAGAGACACCTTGATTTTCGGTAGTCACAAAACACTTTCATAAGATACCACACAATATATTTAAAATAAAGAAATGACAGAATATTAAAATGAAAAGTACAAACAGATTTATATAAGGGGATATCTTTTCTCTTATAACAGAAAAAAAAATTATCTCCAGGAGAGACAATTTTTAGCTGCGATCCATGGCTTAAAAAAAAATGAACACTGTTATCAATAGGTGTGCACGAGAATTGTTCTCTTCCTGTCATTGAAGACTAACATTTCTCTTTTTTTTTTTCTTTTTTTTTGTATAACAATATAAAGATCAACTTACACTAGTGTAAGAATAATAAATCTTACATTAAATCTTAACCGTTGATTTCCGTGCATCCAATGGTTGAGATTTATTGGGAATTAAAAATTAATTAATTAATGAGACCTAATAAATCTTAACCGTTAGATGTAGAAAATCAATGATTAAGATTTGATGTAAGATTTATTATTCTTACACCAGTGTAAGATGATCCTGCCACTTATATAATATACTAATGGAACATGCTAGCGTCTACAAACATTTGTTTTTGAAGTTTTAGTATATGCTTTAGTAACAAAAATAATCTGTAACGATAACTCCAATAAAGAACCAATACAAAAAAGCATAAAAATATAGAAAAATTGGAGGAAGACCCACTTTTTTTTTTTGGATAGAAGACCCACTTTTGTGAACCCAATACCTTTGATTCTTCTCATCAAATACAATAATCATAAAAGCAAAATCACATGGATACATTCAAACCCAACATTTGAATAACAACAGTACCTGTCGACGTGGGTACACTAAAAAGGAGACAAATGCACTCCAAACTTAATACTTTAAGTGTCAATTATATCATGTCTTTAGGGTAAAAAGTATGCTAAATAATGTTAAATATAGTCAAAGACATGGTAAATATTGTTAGATGCAAAAGACTTTTCTAATTTTCATGCTTGGTAAGATACTGACTGAAAAAAGGATATGTTTCATATTAAAATTGCTATATCAGCACATTGAAGGATCAAGGAAGCCAGAGGAAGACAAGATTCAAACCAAACGAAAGCCAAAGAAATCCTATTTCACGTTACATCTCGCTAAGTTGATCGCTATAACGAGCAAACTCAACGAGAAAACATAAAAGAAATGTAAACTTTAAAGCCTCCTTGCTGGCTTGCTCGCTACAGCGAGCAAGTCAGCAAGCATTGATATGTTTCCTTGCTAAGAGTGCTCGAAACTGCGAGCATATAAGCAAGCAGTATGTAAATTTCAGTTCTATTCTCGCTGATGCAACGAGTAGCTCGTAAAGAAGGCCCATGGATCTTTTTGTTTAAAGAGGAATGAAATGGGTCAAAGATATTCAGTTTTTCTGCGATCTTGGTAGAAAGAAATGACGATTCTTGGAGGAAAAGCTGAGGAAGGGTCAAAGTTTCACCTTGGAGACCGATTACCAAGTTCTTTTTGTGGATTTTTGTTTCCTTTCATCTTTTGTTTAAGTTTCTTTCACTACGTTAGGACAGGTTTCTTTGTAGTTAGGGTTAAAGGGAACCAATGGATTCTTGATGTTATTTACTCTTTTCTTTTAATTTAATTTTCAATTTTTAGTATTATGCAATTAATCTGTTCTTCAATCTTAGTTTAATTTATGATTTGGCCAATCTTAGATGAACATGTGAGTTTTGCATGACAATAGGGATGTTGGTATTAAACTCCGACTTGATTAATTGTTGGGTTTTGTTTAATCTAGGGATAGACTTATGGAACTTATAACTTTCTTAATTCTTCGTTCTTAATGTTTTCTCTAAGCGAGATCACTAAGGAATTATGATTTTTAATAAGGGAAAGAATTGAAACACTAAGGGATTGATTGAAGGAAAAGGTAGATTCCTTAGGATGAAATTGGGGGAAATCGAAATCCTAATTACGCTTTTGCATTATTAGTTTCATTCCAAATTTTATTGCTAGTTCTTGATAGTTATATGGTAGTTGTAGTTTTCATTTTTATATTTCAATCGTATTCACAAAAACTCTTTACAATCGATCTACTTTTGATTGCGTAGTGAAATTAGTACTTGGTAGTTCAATCCTCATGGGAACGATATCCTACTCTACACTTTATTACTTGTACGATCGATATAATTGCCATTTTCACAACACTTTGCTCCACAAAGAGCACGAACAAAGGAAATCTTTAATGTAGTTGGCAATGGTTTACGTTTTGGTAGAGATGGTCGCTAGCTTCCTCTCCTCTTCTTTGCATGTCCTTTTTGTTTTTGTTTTTTTGTTTTTGATGATTTTCTCCTCTCTTTTTGCTATCTCATTGTTAGATGTTCTCACTCTCTTTCACTGATATCTCTGAATCCTCCCATCTCACTTCAGATGCTTCCCTCTCTCTTCTGATGCTCTCCCATGGTTGGTATTGTTAGATCCCTTTTAATCCTTTGGGTCATTCCTCTTTCTTTCCAGCGAAGCATGCCTCCTTTTGCCCCTTTCCACCGTCCTTCCCAACGTGCTTGAGTATATAGGGTATTTGTCTTCTTGCCCTTTACACATGTAGAGATGGTGTGTTTTGTTATGTAGCTACTTGTCTTCAATGATTTCCATATGTTGTGTACCTCTTTATATATAGAGGGGATATTTGTTTCCTTCTTCCACTTAAAGGCTCTACTTTTGCAGGGTATAGGTCTCAATGTTCCATTATCTTGAGCAAATTATATTTTTTAAATAAAAAACTAACTATTTTTCATTATATTTTTTTATAATAATAAAGTTATTTTTTATTTAACCCGACCAAAAATATGGTGTTCACATATACATTATAAGTGTAAGAACTCACACCGTTAAAAAAATAATTTATGAAAATATTAGTAATTATCGAATTTCAGTCATTTTCGATGAAAAAATGCTGATACTGCGGGTACCGCAATAGAAACAGTGGGTATAGAAAAATACCTGAAACTAAAAATAAATTATAGATTTATGTGTCGTAAATTTATATGACACGATGATCCAAAATGATTAGAGATTTAAGTGAGTGATGTTTTTTGGAATAGTACCGATTAAGTTAGTGAGTCTACCCAAAAATAGGAAATGCTACTTATAAGATCCTGCACCGTTATATTAGGAATTTAATAAGTTTAATATGATTTTAATAAATAATTCCATAATTGATATAGGATAATTATGAGAAAATTATAATAATTAAGATTAAGTCCTTTTTCGGGAAAAAAAAGGGTGCAAATATCGAATATTTCACAGTATAAAATGCGTAATGGTGAAGTGTCTCAAAAAATTATAATAAAAATATGATAATTCCTGAAAAAATGTCTAGGTTAAGAATATAAAGTTTGGTAGAAAAATAATAAGTAGAACTATTATAACTAATATCGGTGATTAGTGAGTGCACTATTATAAATAAAAATGGGCAGTAAACCTTAAGTCATTTTACACACTCCCACATTGATCTTCCAAGATCCTTCATGGCTGCCACTTGCTTCTACCATAGCCTCCATAGCCTTCTTTTCAAGAAAAACACCAAATACTCCATTTATTTCTCTTGTTTCTTCCTCTCCAACCTTGTGAATACATGAGAGCAAGCTTTGTGAGGAAAAAAACTACTCATTGTGAGGTTGTGGTTTCTGTTTGAGTGAGTTGTGGGGCTATCTTCCTTGGTTAAGGGTGTGGGAGCCATTGTTGCACTCTTGTGAGCTTCAAGAACTAACCTTTATGGAGAAAGAACCTAGCTTTAGGAGTTGATTTCCGTGCACCTTCTTTTGTGTGGTTTGGGTGTGGTCAAAAGTCATCCAAGGATCCCTCTTTCTCTGATTTTAGAAGCCCTAAGGTAAACTCATATCATTCCTCTTGCATTTCATTGAAAATAGCTTGTTGTGGGTCATTAAAAAGAGGAACTTTGATGATTTATGTTGGGAGTTGTTAATCTAAGTGTAATAAAGTTAATTGAACTTCTGTAAGTGGGTAAGTCGAAGTTAGAACCCTTGGGAAGCCATGGAAATAGGGTCTATGCAGAAAAAACTTGATGTTTTCTGCATTCTATTGCTGGGGAATCAATTCTCGATTAGAAAAAAATGACAATAACGCACTAATTTAGTAAAATTGCGATATCTCGAGCTGCAGAGCTCCAAATTGAGTGAGGTTTGGACATATCTAAGGCTAACACATAGAGCTACATCCCTGCGAAATTTTTGATCCATTGGATAAGTTAACTGATCGCAGTCTGATTTTGAATATTTTGCCTTGCTGTGGAAAATTCAGTTTGTCACAGTCACTTTACGAAAAACATAACCGGAATTATGCAACTCCAATTGAGACATAAAATATGTCATTAGAAATCTTGTGATGTCTAGTTTAACATAGTAAAATATTATAATTTTTAGTAAAGAGTTGCAATTGCAGTTTTAAAAATGGTAAAGACGGTTTGTGCTTGGGGGCTTTAGGGGAAGCCTACAACAACAAAACGAAAAAGAAAACGCAGTCCACATGTCATGAAATTGTAGAATCTTATTATTAATCATATGTTTGACATAAAACATATTGTACTTGTCAGATTGTGTGACTGAGGGTGACCATATTGATACTGAGTTTATGTTGGAGGACTATACCGATACAATTAAGCTTTTGATCCTCGGTATTATCTATTGCTTGTTCCACCAAACCCCATGGAGGATTGATTTATGTGCATGGTATGTTTTCTGGAAATTATATCTGTTTATGTTATAAGTATTGGATATGTTGTTGAACTGGATTATGAAATTATATCTGTTTATGTTATAAGTATTGAGATGTTGTTGAGTTGTTTTGTGAGGGAAAATTCCATATGTTATGTATATGGGGTGCTCCACCGTAGATGGTAATCCCTGAGTATGTGGGCCACATACAAGATGGTAACTTCGAGGGTGAGGTACAGGAGAGGAGTCTTGTACTTTGGGTTGCAGACGTGAGTAATCCCTACCTTTTATTCTCTAGCCAGTACGATGCATACACACATGACATGGATATATGCGACATTGCACACTTATTTGATACATTGCATGGCAAACTCATTTTATATATTGCAATGTTTACGGCTATAAATGGCTCGGTATAGCCATTCCCTTTATCTTGTTATTAATCTGCTTCTTTATATACTACATGCACTGTTTTAGAACTTATATTATACCTGTAAGTGAGCTTGGGATGGAGGACCCCTTGTCTTACTGAGATTTCTGTTAGAAATCTCACCCTTTCTGGGGGCACATTTTTCAGGAGATGGCGCTCGTGAGACGAACACTAATAGAGGCAAGAGGCCGGCATAGAGATTTCATTATTGTTTTGAGCCATGCATATTATGATTATTTATTTTGCCATGATGAGACTTTATTGTGACTAGACTTGATGGATTATGTTGTTATTTGTGGTGAGCATAGAGGTTGTCTATGCCATTATTAAATAATCTGTTTATTTGTTGACTTGAGTAATTGTATTGTAGCACCAAGAGTTATTGATGCTTTGCAATTGTTTTTATGAGTACGAGGTATTTCAGGTTTTATTTTAGCACTACAATTACATAAGGATTGTTATTAAAAGGAAAAGTTAATCCACCATGAGGATTAGCCCTGTTTATTTATTTAGAAACAATATATTGCTTCCGCGATTAATTATTGCAAGCTGCACTTTAAATACCATTTGTATGTTGATACACTGGCTGCAGACGGGGTGTTATAATAAGTTTATTTGATAAATACCACAATCACTTTAAACACAAGAATAAATTATGATTCCTTCGAATCATGGTGGAACACAACTAGGGAAAAGCCATCAAAATTCTTAAGAATTACCTGGCATGTGAATTCCCTTAACACAAGACTCAAATGAAAATTATCATATCCAATCAATCTAAGAAATATATTGGCATATCCTTTGCTATTGGACCAAAGCTTGGAGAAGGCTAAAACCATGGCTTTGTTGCTTCAATATATAATACTCTAATGTTGCAATTACGCCAATTATACCCATCGTACAAGTAATAAAGTGAAAAAGTAAAGTATCATTCACACGAGAATTGACGTATTAAGTATTAAATTCACTATGCTATCAAAGTTGGATCAGTATGAGTGGTTTTTGAGAACGAAAATTAGATTATTAAAAATAGAAATTAAAAGCAAATTTTTTTTTTGGATTTTATTATCAAGACTAAGAACCAAATCAATAACGCTAACAAGAACAAGAACATAATATCAAACGGATTAAATTCAAATATACAAAGGCGTAGCTAGGGTTTGTATTTCCCCAATTTCTTCCTAATGATTTTGCCCTTTCCTATAACTGATACTTAATTCATGTTATTGACAATTCCTTAGTAATTTAACCCTATACTTAATTAAAAACCCTGATCCCTTAGTGATTTCTCCTAAATCAAGTATTAAGAATGAGAATTAACAAGCCATAGATTTGTAAGGCTATCCCTATATCATACAAAATCTAGAAATTAATCAATCAAAATCCTACTCCAACATCCCTATAATCATACAAGATTCTATTGTCCATTCACAATTGGCCATATCATAACAAATCATGAGTAAAAAATGGATTAATTGCATAACATAGAATCAAACATCAATTACAGAAAATGAATATAAAGCATTAAAAATCCATTGGTTCCATCTACCCTAACTACATAAAATAAACTAGCCTAGCATTGTCATAGAAATAATAGCATTACATGAAAAGTCATAGAGAAAACTTGGTGATCAAAGTGACTGATGAAATTTTGAGTCTTTCTTTCTTCTCCTCCTCCAAGAAAGTTGCTCCTCTGCCTCTCCAAGATGTCTCAGCCGCCCAAGAATGAATGGAACTGGCCTAATATGTGCCCTTTTAGTGAAAATATCTAGAGGCCTCCAATTGGGTCACTACTCTTTAAGTTGCTCGCTGAAGTGAGTAGCTTCGCCAGCTAACACGATTTGCTTGCTAGACCTTCTCACTGAAGCAAGAAGGTTAGCGAGGTACTGAAGTTACGCAAGCTCGCTGGACTTGCTCACTTAAGCGAGCAAGCCAACGAGCATAAAATAATGTTATCTTGTCTTCATTTGACTTGAACTTTGTCTCTTCTAACTTCCTTGATTCATCAATGTTGTGATTTAGTATTTTAAACTCGAAACCAATATAATTTGAAGTTAGAGTCATGTCCAAACATTAAAACCCTAAAGTCTTTTGCATTTGATCATATAAACTGTTCTTCACCAGTTTTAACAATATTTAACATATTTTCAGTCCTAGAAACATATTGCAGTAACAATGAATTCTTTGCCATGATTAACACCCACAAGCCAAAATGTACGACAATATATATTTATTTTGGCTGCAATTACTCCAATATTCAATCTCCTATGTTTCCTCATAATACTTCAAGAGTTAATCAATCCTTGTCTTGCTTCACCAAAGGTAGAAGCAAAATTCTATGATTGGAAAAAAGTAGGAGTGCACAAGAGAGGCGGCTATGGGAGGAGACAGAGGAAGAAGAAAAGTGATAAAGTTTTCCGATCTTTTTCCTTTTTTTCCTTTTCCTTTTGAAACACTAACTCTAAGAATGACAACATAGCCACAGATGATCTCATATCTCTTAATTTTTCTAATAAATCCATTTCTTTGATCATTCAATGTGACATATGAAGTGATTTCCTGCTTAAACATCAGCTACCACCTTTTTCCTTTCTTGGATGGTATTAAGTTCAAAATCATAATCTTTCAAAATTACTTGCTTTCTTTCTTTCGATTTCGTATCTGTTTCCCTTCCTCTTTTCTCTCGAGTTTTCTTTTTTCTCACTACACTTTCCTGAGTTTCTTTCTGTAAAAACCCACACCGTTAATTAAGGAAGTTAATTAATTAATTATGAGAATTAGGAAATAATTCCATAATTTACCATAATAAGTATGAGAAAGCTTAAATAATTATGGTAAGTGGTTTATAATGTTAAAAGTCGCTTTTCTGACGAAAAGTGCAGATATCGGTTCTGCTCCCCGGTATAGATGCGTACCGGTGAAGTATCCCGAAAAATTATAATCAGTGCATGAATATTCTTAAAATAATATGTAGGACTGTGATTTCAAGTTTCAAGTTAAAATAATGAGAACTGGAGTCAGAACTGATACTGGCTATGTAAAGCGCGTACCGAAAAGGTGCTGCAAAAAATAAAACAAAAATATGACAAATCCTAGAAAAATGAGTACGTCCAGATTCCAAAGTTTGGGATTTAAATGCTAAGCTTAGCTATTTTGTTAATACAGTGTGTTTAAGACTTAAATGTGCCTATAAATAGGCTTGGCTCTAAACCCTAGGCCATATTTTTGTATGCTACGTGAGTGTCTTTAGCAGCTGACCAGCCTTCCTCTGTTCTTTGGCTCCCTCCCTTGTAAACTCACCAAAGAAATCATCTTTCCTTCTTTTCTCTCTACCAAAACACTATAGCTTGTGAGAGTTGGTCTTGTGAGAGTGTGGAGTGTCTCATTTATGAGATTGTGGCCTCTGTGGTGAGGTGGAGTTGCTGTCTTGGAGCTGTTTACTTGGGGTTTGAGGTGGTGTGAGCCTTGTTCATACCATTGGAGGCTCCAAGAAGTCATTTTGTTGGTGAAAGGTCTAAGTTTTTGGTGTTAATTCGAGGCTCGGCAAAGTCAGTGTTGTTGTGCTGTGTAGAGGACCCCTAGTGTGCCTCATTTTTGGAGTTTTGGAGCCTTGGAGATTGTGATTATGCTGTTTGTGGGCTTTGAGCTAGTGTGGACTCTTGGCTTGGATAGTTATCTTGCAAGGTAAGCTTTCGTGTTCTCGGTTTAGCCATTGTGTGGTTCCACCATACCCCATGGGGGAATGATTTATATGCATGATGTGTTTACATGCTTTGATAATTGAAAATGTTGTTGAGATTTATGTGCAATTGCTTTTAATATGTATGTGTTGTTCCACTTAGACGGTAAGCCTGAGTATGTGGCGTCATACAAGACGGTGACACTGTGGGTGGGTGCAAGTGGCGTCTTGCACTAGTGTGGGTAATAGACATATTCCTACATTTCTCTGGCCAGTAGATTAGTTATAACACACATGACATGATTATCTGCTGCATTGCACTGTTTTATAACTTATACTGTTTAACTACTTTTGGAACTTATATTGCACATGTAAGTGAGCTTGGGGTGGAAGATCCTTGAGGACCCCTTGTCTTACTGAGATTTCTGTTTAGAGATCTCACCCCACTTTTGGGGCGCTTATTTCAGGTTCAGGTAACCCAGGGGTTGAGACCTCTAGCGGCAGGAGGCCAGAGCTTAGTTGATTGATGTTTATCTGCTTATGTTGACTGTGCTTGGATGCTGGTTTATGTCTGTTGATATCATGCTTATAGCTTCATTTGATGTTATTGTTGAGACTCTGTTGGCTGTGTCGTTTATTTGGTGAGCATGGGGATTGTCCATGCCACATTGACTTGACTTTCTGATTTTAGTTTTGTGTTGTATTAATGTATCAGGATATTATCCGGACTACGTGTTGTAGATCTGTGACTTAGATACTCACTCATTTATCTATTGAGGTATTTCAGTTAGCTGTCTTTTGCAATTTACATACAGGCAATGTTTTTATGAAATTGATTAAGTAATCAACTTGGCTAAGTTTAATGACGTCATAATTGAAAAGAAAAAGATTTTCCGCATATTTAATTAAGCGTGGCTTAATACGATGACATGTTAACAAATCGGGTATACACGGGGTGTTACACTTTCTTCTTTTCCTTTTACTCTTCACTTCTATTTCTTTTCTTTCGTTTTGTTTTTCGTCAAGTATATGTGTGTGTGTGTGTGTGTTTGTTACGTAACTCAAATTATGTAATCGTTACTTTTTCGAATAAAAATCTAACTAATTATTGATTACTTAGCCAAAAATCTTGTACATTTACAAGGTATCACCATGTGGCTATTGTTATACCATCTATATTATTAATTAATTATCTATATATATATATTATATAGTTATTTATTATATTATTATAATATTTTAATATTTATTATTATATTATAATATATACTTATTTATTTATATTTCACTGTGCTATATTGACGCTTCTATTTTTTTAATATTACACAATTGGGGTCTTAAGCACTTTTTTATAGACCAATTATAAATCAATTCGAAATTCTAAAAATAAAGAATATTTCCAAACATAAATATAATAATAGGTACCTCCTAAAAGTAAAGAAAATTTCTGAAAATAAAGATGATTAACTACAATTAAATCATTCAAAACAAATCTTAAAACTTAAAATCTTCCTTTGGGCCGATCATTATTCGCATGAATAACAATTATATGCATTTTTATATTTCACATTAAATTAATATCCGCAACAGATGTTCCTTTGGCAACATTATTGCTTTAATTAATCGATTATAAAATACAAGACAATTAATCATAGTTGTAAAACTCGGCCGGGTCGACCCGGAACCCGGTGAACCGGTCATCAGACCAGTTTGGGTCAATTTTTGGACCGGTCATGCATCGACCCAGTCAAAACCCGGTTAAACCCGGTCAAAATCAGTGACCCGGTGACCCAGCGACCCGGTCGGGTCATACATTTATAAAAAAAAATTAAAAAACCAAAATTGTTTTATCTTGTCAAAAAAATATGTATAACTCATTTTAAAAACTTTTTCTAATTTTATTTGCTAGTATACTCTTCTACATTGACCTCAAATTTCAGCTTCCAATACTGAAGCAATTTGAAGAATAATAAATTAAGAGAATGTGACATGTCATTTTTAATGTAGTTGAATTTGAAAAATATGAGTTCAATGTCATTGAGAGGTATGTTTATGGAGATTCTGAGTTGCAATTTAAATGTGACTCAGGGTCTCATCCTGAACACTAGGTGGAGGCGGCGGTGGTGGCGGTGGAGGTGGTGGCGGTGAGAACTGACCAACAGCTGGACCAGCTCTCATCTCCTCCAACATGGCCCTCATCAAGGTCATGTTCGTCAACCAATTTGCCTCAAGAGCATCCTCCGTGGCCTTCTGGTTCGCTTCTCTAGCAGCGTCCATCATTGCCACGTTGGCCAATCTAGTGGCCTCCTGCATCTCAGCCAATGCAGTCAGGATTGGATCGAGTTGAACCTCAGCAGTCTCACGTGTTCTCCTGGATCCTACCATGACTCTGCACAAGTTACACAAATTATGAGTTGATCAGGCCCACACAATGTGATCACATATGCATCATCATAATAACAACCAACAGAGCAAACACACAAGACAAACACAACCACACATCTTAATCATTGCAATACATACTGGCTTTTTCCTTGAACCGTTGCTCTGATACCATAAAATGTAACACCCCGTGTATGCCCGGTAATGTCATCATACTATCGTATTAAGCTACGCTTAATTAAAAATGCGGAAAATCTTTTTCTTTTCAATTATGACGTCATTATACTTAGCCAAGTTGATTACTTAATCAGTTTCATAAAATATCGCTTGTATGTAAATTGCAATAGGACATCTAACTGAAATACCTCAATATATAAATATAAAGTGAGTATCTAAGTACGGCATTACATCACGTAATCCGAACAATATCCTGATACATTAATACAACTTTAAATAAAACAAGACATAACCCAGTCTAAGTGGCATGGACAATCCCCATGCTCACCAAATCAATAGCATAAACAACCAAGTCTCAACATAATAATCCAAAATCATAAAGAAGCTAAAAGCATAAAAGCAGCATGCATAAACAGCATCCAACAAGTCAGCATATAATCACAACAATATCTACCTCAGCTCCGGCCTCCTGCCGCCTGAGGTCTCAACCCCAACATTACCTGAACCTGAAATAAGCATTCTCTAAACGTGGGGTGAGATCTCTAAACCAGAAATCTCAGTAAGTCAAGGGGTCCTCGAGGATCTTCCACCCCAAGCTCACTTACATGTGCAATATAAGTTCTAAAAGCATCTATATCAATATAAGTTCCAAAACTATGCAGTGCAACAGATATTCATGACATGTGTGTTTAAACTATTCTACTGGCCAGAGAAATGCAGGAATACGTCTATACCTACATGTAGTACAAGGAACACCGCTTGCACCTCACCCACAGCCTCACCATATTGTATGTACTACATACTCAGGCTTACCGTATAGGTGGAACACCACATGCATATCATAAAGGCACTAGCATATAACAACTCAATAGCATTTCCAAAACATCAAAAGCATGTAACACAGCATACATATAACCATACCCCCATGGGACATGGTGGAACCACAACATGGCTAAACCGAGGACACGAAAGCTTACCTTGCAAGCTAGCTATCCCAGCCAAGAGTCCACAATCTCAAAGCCCAAACACAGCAGTATCACAATCTGTTATGGACTAATAATACATTATTAATCAAACTCTACAAGCATACACTTAAAGACAACGTATTTCCTTTACGTTTTACGTCTTAAGGCTTCTAACAAAGCCACAAGCCCTTAATCACATGATTCCGACTTAGTTCATTAATTACAGAAGTTCAACTTCATCAATCTAGGGTCCATAAACCCCCAATAGCCTACTGTACACACAGCACAGCTAATATTCTACGAAATCCCAGAATATCCGGATATTCCTCGGGACATATCCGGATATCCAATATCCGGATATCTCACTGTACATATCCGGATATCAATATACGGATATCCAGATCCCCATATCCGGATATCAATATTCGGATATCCAGATCCCCATATCCGGATATCAATATCCGGATATTTCACGATCAGATATCTGGATATTTTACGACAGAATGCAGTTTCTGCATTTTGTGAAGATATCCTTCCAAGGTTGGGTTTTTACCGATTAAAGACACTAAAACATGCATTTCTAGGTGTGTTAGACATTACCCAACATTAGGTTATCATCTTTTAACCATTACATGCATCAAGGTTCCATTTTTAAGTATAAAAACTCAAGTTCAAGGGTGATGATCATACCACAAGCTCAAAACAGAGGATGAAGGTGCTCTTGGAGCTCACAAGCAGATGCAAAGGTGCTGCCTCTCAAGGTGCACGAAAATGAGATGAAAGGTTAATCCTTTGAACAACAAAATGGTTCCTTGAAGCTCAAAGTGCCAACCCAAAAGCTCCCACAACCAAACCAACCAAGTCAGCCCCAAAAACCCCTCACCAACAGTGGCTAAACACTCCCCCAAGCCCACTCTCCACACTCACAAGACACCACTCAAGTGTATACAAGAAGAAAGTGTGAAGAATCTAAGGTAGCAACTTGGTCTCAAAATGAAGAAAAGAACTCAAGGAGAGAGCACCAGCTGACCAGCCTCCAATGCCCTCACGTAGGAATCAGTTTTCTAGGGTTGTGTGCCCTTAATAGGAGTATATAAATGCCACATAAGCATTAAACACACAGTATTAACTTTAATTTCTACGCTTAGTATTTTAATCCCAAACTTTGGATTCTTAACCTACTCAATTTGACAAGAATTATCATATTTTTATTATATTTTTTGGAGCACATTTTCGGTACGCGCTTTTCATAGTCAGTATCAGTTTCTGGCATCAGTTCTCATTATTTTGACTTGAAACTCGTTTTACAAGTCCTATAAATTATTCTAGGAATTATCATGCACTTATTATAATTTTCCGGGATACTTTTTTGGTACGCATTTATACCGACTAGCAGAACCGGTATCTGCAATTTTCTTCCGAAAAGCGACTTTCAGCATTCTTAATCACTTATCATAATTATTAAAGCCTCTTA
Organism: Gastrolobium bilobum; assembly: GCF_033153095.1. Lineage (NCBI taxonomy): Eukaryota > Viridiplantae > Streptophyta > Magnoliopsida > Fabales > Fabaceae > Gastrolobium > Gastrolobium bilobum. The sequence continues at coordinate 58,296 of NW_026899607.1, read as the reverse complement.
ATAATTATTAGGGTCAATTATGGAATTATTTCCTATTTTCACATATATAATTAATTAATTCCTTAATTAACGGTGCAGGTTCTTACACCTAGAGATAGAAGGGTAAGTGTTGGAGGTTATGAGTTTGAGAGAGAAGGGTTTCGGGACAGTGTTGGTGCTTAAAGTATTACACCTAGAGATATCAAGTTTGGAATGCTCAACAATGTTACCTCTAGCTTAGGAAATCCTAGAGATAATGCAAATTATTGGGCTTCAGCCCATATGGACCCAAATAATCATGATTTCATCTATTGAGCTTGTATGTGAACATACTATTGGACTATATTATTAATATATCCAATATTGAATTATATTATTAATATATCCAATAGTAAGTATAACCCCTCTCATTAATAAAACAAAACATGAACCAAAGTTTTACATTATTTAATTAAACACCTAAGTTCCTTAATTTATTTCTCTCAAATTCTTAATGGGATCATAATAAAATTACTCAAACTTTATCCAAATGGATTGAATGTCATTCCAGAAAACAAACTATATTGCAAACAATGAAATTTCAACAGATACGAAAAATTTCAAAATTCCAAAGCCATTGAATTTCGCAAAAATTTAAATTATTTACAAATATATCCAAACATATATGAGACAGTTTGGACCCACATATAGTATCCTTACAAAAAAAAACATAGTATAATTCAATCTATTATCATTCTGAAAAAAAAAATTGACTAGACTTTTCCAAAACAAAAAAATCCAACAATATACAATATATACACATTTTGTCCTTTGTTCGAAAAAAATCCAAAAACAACACTAAATATATACAAGATTTCCATTGTCAAATATGTATATAAAATAAAAACAAAAACCTTTTCGAAGTGAAAAGTAAGCATTCACTAATAGAAAAACCAGTACACTACCAATTTTTAAATTTCCTAACAGTTCACCAAAAAAAAAAATTTCCTAACAAAACGTCCTATGAATAATGTATCAGAACTTTTATCTTAATAGATCACAAGATCTTAACTTGATAAAATCATAGATAAAATTATCTTTTCTACCTGCTTGATATAAAACAAACGTGAAAAGCTAACCAAATTCTTTATATTTATCCAAAAGTTTTTACTATTCTTCTACCTTCTCAATTAGTAATAGAAGGAAATAGAGATATATCACTTCTGATGCAAATCTTAAATAAAAATTAGTGCAAAAAAATTGAAGGAAGCAATCAATGTAGTAATTCAAGAAATCGACTCTCAAAAAATCTATGGCCCATTAATTAGCACGAACCATATTTTAGGGAAAAAATCAATTTAAAATTTAGTAAATTCCAACTGAAATCCAATTTAAATGGAGCAACAAATTTGATTGTAATTTATATGGGAAAAAAGTGGAAAACAATAAATTTGACTTATTTTAAGTATTAGAATTTGAAAAGTATTTTAGGCTTAGAATTGTCGAATAGTATTTCTTTTTAAATGTCATCAATTATCTTCATTCTTAGATACTTTTATTTTTAAAACTTAGGTTTATTCTTAAGAATTTTACTTATTTATAGAATTTTAAAATTTAAATTATTTTAGAATTGACCTATAAAAAGGCATTCAAAAGTTTATTATAAGAGTTGATTTTTTATTATTTTAATAATAATAGTCAGGAACAGAGAGTAATTATTTTATTATATCGCAGTTCTTGTATTTAGCTACTTTTGCTATGTTTCTTTAGTAGTAGAGAGTCATTGTTATAACCATTCATGGTTAGATCAACGATAATATATAATATAAGAACAGGGATGATAAAATCAACATCATTGATCTCACCATGAATAATTATGATCTTCTTACATGACATGATCATGTTAAATAACAGGATCACTCCCACTATTTATGTTTACATAACATACATTAACTCCTAGAATCCATGTACCTTCCTTGTAGTAGATTTTTTAACAAATTTATACCAGGGCAGCTGATTTCTACTTTGTAAACTTGCAATCTGTGCATTCAAATTAATATGAACAGACTTTTAGGAGTCAAGTTTAGTAATACTCTACTGAAAATAATGGGGCTTAATTCTTTTCTAAATGCTTATTCCTCTGAACCCTTGGGAGGGGAGGACCTTCTATAACTTGCATTTCCAGGTATGCTTTATATTCTTTTCTTTTCTTTTGTTGTTGTAGTTGGTTTTTTTTTGGGTAAAGGATCTCTCCAGTCAAAGGAGATAAGTTATCTCCAATGAGCCCAAAACGACGTTGTTTTGGGGCGAAAATCAAGATATTTTTATAATTCTAATATATTGCAGGGTTATATTAGTCTTTATCATTATAATTTTTTAATCTTATAACTCAAAACGATATCGTTTTGAACTCACTGAAGATAACTTTATATATATCCAGTGACTCGAGAAATACTTTCCCTTTTTTTTATGTCAATTCAGATAGAGAGACGGAGTGGTATCTTAAACTTTAGAAAACTAATTTTTTTTTTTTGGTAATCACTTTAGAAAACTAATTAATAGTGCCTACTGGTGGAAAAAAAACTCCTAGATTATAATCTGGGATTTCTAACTAATGTTTTGTCAATATATAAGAAGAAGCAAAGTGGCTCCAATTATTCCGTGATACAGACTTTAAAGTGTTAAGTTTAATATCAGAAAATCATTTGATGTTCATAATTAGAACAAATATTAATTTGATTAGAAAATCCTTGCTATTTCTTATATGGATTTTCAACTTCTACTGTTACCGTAGAAATTGCAAATGTGCAGCGGAGAGAAAAAATGTGAGGTCCACACCGTATATTTTTTAAAAAAAGAAAGAAAATTAAACAAAACATTTTTTTGTTGAGTCAGCTGCATGCAAAGGGAAAATTTATATATTGACAAAGCTCAGAATCTCATAATCTAATCTATGAGTTGTCTTTTTCACGTGCAGAAGCACCACTAGATACTATTAATTAGTCCTCACACTTTAACAAATACCACACTGTCTTTCAAATGGCGAAAAAAAACAACAACAACAAAACAAAACAAAAACAAATGTTATAGTTAAAGCATACCCGGAAATGCAAGTTAGTATTCTCAAATTATTTTGACTAATAAACATCCATTCTTAATTTCTTGAAGTTGTTGCTTACAAAAGATTTTACTACCAATTTAGAGAAGGATTTTTCTTGTATGAGCACAAAGTTGCTTTTTAAAGAGAAGAGGAAGGGAAGAGAGGACTTAAAGTACCGTTTGATCTTGAACTAGAAGAAGTGAACGAAGTGAAGAAATCAAGCAATTGATTTTCTTGCGACCATCATGTTCACTAGCCTTGTGGATAAGCTTCTTGATCATGGTAGGGTACGGGGATGGTGTAGACCTTTCAACCACAGCAAGTGGCAGTGGTGAAGAGAAATGATGGGGAAATGAGTGCACAATGGTTGAGAAGTAGTTCTTCTGGTTATGGCTTAAGGGCTCCTCCTCTAACAGCCATCCCATGGTTGAGAATACAGGAGCAGTGGACAATGTAATCATGCTATGGATTTGTTAAGAGTCAATAAAAAAGTTTCTTAGAAATGAGATGATCATGACTTGTATACATATATAATCATAGTCCTTTATGTAAGCACTCATGTTTATAAATTGACTAAAGTATTTTTTTTATTTTTTTTTCCATTATATTTTCTCAAAAATAAATTCTTCTTTCGGGTCAGACATTAAATAATTCAACAAGTTATTTTCGCAATAGAAAATTAGCTAGGCGCGCATGCAAGCGCACGTCTGCAATGTGGAAACTATGTATTTGTCTATGTTTAAAGGTCAACCTTATTTATTTGGGTTTTGTTTAGTTTCTAGAGAAATGAGAAGCTAGGTCCGCATCATGATTTTAAATTGCTAATTAAACAGCTTACAGTCAATAAACTATGTTTGTATTGTTAACTACTTAACTATATTTATATTCTTAACTACTTAATATCTACGTATTTATAATGATTTTAAATTGCATTCTATTTTGACTGTAATATTCAAATATTGATGATTCTCGTAACAGCAATTATGATTACATCACTTATATTCATAATTTTAGTGATCTCAACATGATTATAACTGTAATTTAAAATAATGTTATATATAAATATTTAAAGGTCAAATATGCATCAATTTAAATGAGAATTTCTTTTGGCCCTACCGAGTAAGTTTATAAATGTATCAATGCTTGTAAAACCTAATTGTAGCCATTGAATGATGCGTGGCACTCGACGACTGTAATATTGCCAAAAAAATTTAATTTAATAGTTTGTTAAAAAATATTGAATTACTGCTATTTTTTATCTCCATTCTATTTACTAATTACTCACATGTCTTCGTTCATTGGTTTCATTGTCCTAACTAGCTAAGGGCAACCATCTTCGTGATTGCGACATTTCATTACCAACTTAGTCATCATATTAATTCTCAATTGCTACTTCTTTGTGATGGACCTTCATGAAATAATGTTTGATTGCCATCTACATGGCTTTCTTGGACTCAAATTCTTGATTAACAAACAATTCATCTCTTCTTTTCCACGGACCCTACAACTTCCCCTCAATATACCTTTCTCATCATTGTGGTGATCCCAATCGATATACATATATAGTCTGGAATACTTATCCAAAATAGAGTAATAGTACTCCCTACATATACACATTCATATAAGTTACAGAAATGAAGTACGCATAAAAAATGCAATAAATTAACTTGGCGTTCATGAACTAACCTCTCACTTCATGTTCATAAACTTAAAGCTAACTGCGAACATAGGGTGTCATCTCTTGTGGAATTTAATTACCACCCAAATCATGTTCCCAAACATATCGATAAATGCATCAATTACCATATCCTGATCCTTAGAAACCCGCAAGCCAATGTATTCATGAGTTTGAGAGCAAGCTCCTATTGTCAACTAAGAGATAGATTGGTTATCTTAGAAACCCAATTTATGGTGACATTTCTACTATTATAGTAGATAACCACACAAAGTGATTATGAATTTAAACTCATTTTAATAGGAACGCAAAAAAAATTATTGCTTTTAGAAAATTGGAAGATAGAATAAGAGGTAAGGGGAAACTGGTTATTTACTCAGAGTATAAGGAATGAGGGGTTATATAAGGAAGGGGAATGGGTAGTTGGGATGAACGACCATGATTACTCCATGTAGCATCAACCAATTAGTTGCTCATGTATTGTTAGAGAAAAATAAAAATTATTAAAAAGACATTCACTTAATGTAACAGCCCCAAACCCTGTAGCAGGATATTGTCCGCTTTGCCCCGCGCACAAGCACCGTCGAGCTCACGGTTTTACGTTTCGGGTTACCCCCAAAAGGCCTCCTACAAGGAAAGGTATCCGCACCCTTATTTAAGGCATGCTTCGTTCCCCTCTCCAACCGATGTGGGACATTACATCCTCCCCACTGGGAATACAGCGTCCCCGTTGTACACACCGGTCCAGGGCCAGGCTCTGATACCAAATGTAACAGCCCCAAACCCTGTAGCAGGATATTGTCCGCTTTGCCCCGCGCACAAGCACCGTCGAGCTCACGGTTTTACGTTTCGGGTTACCCCAAAAAGCCTCCTACAAGGAAAGGTATCCACACCCTTATTTAAGGCATGCTTCGTTCCCCTCTCCAACCGATGTGGGACATTACACTTAACAACTTGAATTTTTAGGTGGGATGATTGTTTATCATGGTATCAGAATCTCTGTGATCACGATTTTGATCCTCATCGGCCCCCATTCAATTAATAAATAATTAATATTATGGAGTTCTTAAGCATAGGTACGGGCTTAATGTATTATCTACCCTCCAAGCTTAATGGGCTCTTGTGTAAGGGAAAGTGTTAGACAAATATAAAAGTTACTGAAAAGGCTTTCACTTAACAGCTTGAGCTTTTAGGTGAGATAGTTATTTATCATGTATTTTGTGCGCAACTAGTTAGTAGGTCTATGATGGTGTCACATGGCAAAATCTAGTTGGTTGCCCACATACTTGGTGTACAACTAGTAGGACATAGAGTACATACTACTAGAAAAATCCTGTATAGCAAGGGAATTGCTATGAAAATTCTGTCGCTAATTTCATCCTCGCTACTACTTTCCCTCGCAAATCGTCTGCGAGGGAATTTGTGAGGGAATTTGCGAGGGAAAGTAGTAGCGAGGATGAAATTAGCGACGAAAATTTCATAGCAATTTCCTCGCTATACAGGATTTTTCTAGTATATGCGCAACTCACGTGAGCTTGCCACGTTGCAATTGGCACGAAATTTGTGTGCAACTGACTATATTAATTAAGTAAAATATTTGAAAATAACATTAATTTGGTATATTTTTAAAATACAATTAAATGTTTTTTTCCTGATAATGCTAAATAGAGGTTAATCCCACGTCAACAAATGGGATGTCTTCGTCGTCTCTACTTCTTTTTATTTGAAGTTCAACCATGCATGTGATGACACTCTAAGTATATGATGATCAACAAAAATTTGTTATCTTAATTTAATTTAATTTAAACCTTGAGAAAAAACAAAAGATAGTAGGATGATGGAAAATCTAGTATGCACTTGACCAAGAGGCTAGTATCAATTCATTGTAAATACAATATTTACACCAATTTGGAGCTTTAATACGTATGACATATATGATCTAATGAAGAGAGAGAGTGCAAAATGAACATCGAAAATCAAGATAACATAATACGTGTTATTCAACCCATGTTGGGAATTGTAGTTTCACATTTATATTTATCTATTTCATTTAGGTTGATTGATGCTTTTACTCCTTTTTTATTTTATTTTTTCATTTTGTCCATCTTCCCAAATTAATATCAATTTTGTTTTTTATGTATGGGAATACGAATCTATCTTCCTTTTTCTACGTAATAAATCATCTCATTTACGATTAAAATCTTTTAGCGATAGGGCAAGGAGAGCCCATAGCGGGGGACGATCATAAATGAGCTAAGCTACACAAACCACATTAAGTAGATCTGACATCATGTCTCAACCTAAAACCTTAATGTAAGGGGCCATCACTAATGGGCTAAGTTAAACTAAACCACATCAAGTAGATCTGACATCACATCTCAACCCAAAACCTTAAGCCATTAGATGCATGGGTCATTCGACTTATGTAGTGCTCAGTTAGCCCATTACCAACCAATATAAAACTTCTCACACCTGAACATCACAATTCCTAACAATCCCCCCTTAACTGTGAAACTCAATATTAGTATGCTCGCCCTCAACCGAGTACCTTAGGCTCAAGTCCTCAACTCCGCTCTAACCAAACATCTAGTTAACTCGAGCCTAACCTGACTCTAATACCAATGTCAAGCGGGCCAGGGGAGCCCATGGTGGTGGACTACCACCAATGAGCTAAGCTATACCAACCACACTAATTGGATTTGATACCGTATTTCAACCAAAAACTTTAAGGCATTGGGTTCATTGGTCAACCTTTCCCTTATAACATCTTCACTTAATCCATTACCAACCAATATGTGACTCCATCAAATTTGAAAATTCCAACAAATATGTCTCTTTTCGTATTTTTCTTCAATATATCCTTGTTTGACCAAATCTAAATCCTTGATAAGTCATTTACTCTAGAGTAAATATCAACAAATTTTGGTTAAATAAGGGTATATTAATATGTAATTCAAAAACATGGGCAAATTAATATATAATTTGAGAAGAGCAATAAAATTATAAAATTTTTAAAACAAGAGCAAAATGGTAATCAATCGTTTTATTTAACTATTATAGTATGAAAATGGATCATCTCATGTGAAAAAAAAAATGAGATGGTCATATGATGAAAGGATCACAACTGTACAAATGTGAATCAATGGTTATGATTTTATAACTAACTATTTCAATATTTTTTTTCTCTCTCTTCCTTTATTATCAATGATCCACTTTTATATGGTTATGATTTTTCACATAATCATATTATATATTTTTTAACATAAGAGGATCCAGATCAATTATTGTATACATTAGCCGAGCTAAAATATTTGATGAAGAAATTCAAAAAGTAAACAATTAGTTGGTCAAAAGAAAAGGATAAATAGTATTTCAAATATTTTTAAACATATTAAATTTCAGGAAGGACGACAATTACCTGGTAAAAACAAAAAAAAAGGCAAAGCATATTATATATTTTTAAACATCTCAAATTTTAAAAAGCAATTATCCTCCCTATCCCCTTTATTTTTCCGCCACATGGTACAAACTATTTTCTGTGTAATATTGGATCCAATCAGACTCTTAACCAATTACCCCAAATAAGTCTCTTATCTTCCTTCCAACCAAATCTCTGATCAAACATCAAAGTAAAGAAACCCTTACCCCAACACCCATACAGTTTAATATAGTCTCCGGCGCTTTTCTAATTGGGCTACAATTCCAGAAATTAAAAATACCAAAATAGAAATAAAGTTTGATATTATTAAAAATATCCAAAAAAATATCATACTCATAAAGCAAAAACATAATCATACTCCTATAAAGATAATATATCAGATTGGGGTTGGGTAGAAAATATACTCCATCAACATATTGGCCAATGTGCAAAACTCCAACCCCACTTTTTAGGTTTTGAAGTGCAAATTCTGTATTGAACCCAATGATGACCTGAGTACTGATCACCAAATCATCGCAGACACCTTGCTGATTGCACAACCAATGGTCCACTCACTCGTCACCCATTAACATAACAGCTCTTCAAAGCCTTGTCATGGCCCAGTTGTAATTCTTGAAGATTTGGGCTTAGCTTGTTTAGAAGAATTGGCTCTTTTCGGTTTGGACTTTGGAGAAACGCTTATTGGACATTGGACCCCTGCATGTTGCTTCTACCTTGGGTACCTAATCCGCTTAGATTCATAAACTCTTAATTTTTTGGTTTGAATTATAAATTTTAGCTTATTAGTTAGATTTATTAAAAAAAAATGCAGTTGTTATAATTATAGTTATCTAGATAAATTGATGGACCAATATGATATTAATTGCAAACTTTTAATAGTATATGTCAGTATGGGTAAATTCTTTAAAAAAATAATTTTTTTTATTCAATTAAAGCAATAAAGAATTGACGTTCTACTTGGTCTACGTACTAAAATGTCATTGCTTCATCCAAATAATAGAGAAAACAAGTATTTGTGTATTGTACGGGTGCTTTTCAATTTAGATAAATTAAAACATATGTATAAATTAGAAAAGTTAAGAGAAAAATGTTTAAATTAAACATTTTTTAATCTCATTACAATGTCTGCAAAATTATTCTAATGAAACAAAAAAATTCATCCCTATCCCTTTTATTATCATTTTTCTTCGTCAAAATAAATAATATATTTTTCAGTCGATAAATAAATAATATACCAGGTTATGTAAGATTATTCCCACAACTACAACTAATATTTTCCATTTATACATGAACTTGCTTTCTCCTTTTAAAGGAGAAAAATTTTCTCATATTAGTAACTCATAGTATAAGTGGGTTCTATTTTAAAAAAAAAATTTCTCTCCACTATTTTATAGACCCCACTTATACTATGAGTCATTAATAGAAGAAAAAATTTCTCCGGAAAAATATTTTTCCATTTAACATTCTCTCCACAAACTTTTATTTATAATAATAATAATGAAAATGTTCAACAACCTTCTTATAATTTTTCTTTAAATCATTTATCTCCCTATATTTTTTAATCACTTATGACCCTATGATTTTTCAATCCAAACTCATCCTTAACACCATATAAACATAACTAATCTGTCTGTTTTACTTTTCTTAGAAAAAGTAAATAAACTAAGGACAAAAAAAAAGGAAAAAATAAGATCAAATATGTTGAAAACTTACAATATTTATCGAAAAAATAAAAATAAAAATAGAAGAAAAAATATATTAATTATGTTGCTGGAAACTTACAATGTAACATAAAAGACTAAAAAAAAAAACTACTGTAGAAAAAAAAGAAATATATAGAACCAAAAATAAAAACAAATATGTCTAAATAAGAAAAATAAAAATAAACCGAGAACAAAAAAATAGAAGAAAAAATATGATTAAATATATATATGTTGAAAATTTACAAAACTGATTTCATTTTGTCTTTTTCTTTTCTTTTCTTTTAATAGGGATAGAAAAGACTACAAGTGAAAAAATGAAAATAGAAGGAAAAAATCAAATATATTTAAATCAAAAAAAAAATAGACTAAGGATAAAACAAAAAAACAAAAACTTAAGATCAAATATATTGAAAACTTACAACATTGATTTTTTTTTCTTTTATTTCTTTTTTGGTCTTCAGCATATTTCTTTCCTTTTGATTAAAACTATTTTTACTTTTTTTTGTTTAGTCTTTTCTGTCAAAGTTGTAAGTTTTCAATATATTTGGTCTTGTTTTTTTTGTCATCGATCTATATTTGTTCTTCTAAAAAAGGTAAAATAAGAGGATTAGTTAAGTTTATAACGATATTAAGAATGAATTTGGGTGAAAATATCCATAAGAAAATAAGTGATTAAAAAAAGCGTAAACAAATAAGTGATTTCAAGCAAAGTCATATGAAAATTTGTGAACATTTCCGAGTAATAACAATAAAAATAAGGGTAATACTTCTCTTATGTTGCATAAGAGAAGTATTATCTCATGCTCAAACAATAGTTAGGAGAGAGAAAAAAGTTGAAGTGAGAGAAAAAAAAATTGTGGGACCCATTTGAAAAATGTGAGTGTAGGAGATAATAATTTTTTTATGTAACATAAGAAAAATAATTCCCTAAAAATAAAGAGCCTTTATAAAAAGGGAAATGTTTTCCTTATATTACTGGAAATGAGTTATCTCATGTTGCTAAAATAAAATTATAAGTGGGATCCACAAATAATTGGACAGAGAAAAAACATAGATGGGACCCAACTATGTTATGTGTCTATAGGAATTTGATTTATCTCATGTAGAATAAAAGAAGTATAACCCTTATAAAAATCATAATGTCCAGCATGTTGAAGCCATTATAGGTCCTACCTACATCGATCTCAATTTTCACGTGTCGAGAAAAATGGTTTTTTAACCCTTGTAGAAAAAAAAAAAGGAAACATACCACTATTTTAGTTTTTTTGGCCAACTAATGCAAATAAAGGCTGATAGGGTATGTGCGTGTTTAAGTCACGCATTATCCCTATGCACGACTTGTGTAAAACCCAAAAAGTGTCTGTTATGTGCCACACTCTCTAAAACGCGCATCAAGGATGTGTGTGGCTTGAATGCGCATGAACAGAATGTGTGTTTTGCACTGCTTAAGACATGCATCAAGGGCGTACATGACTTGAATGCACATGTGCAGTGGCGAACCCACTTGCGGGCAAATGCCCGCAAGTGCGATCATAAAAAATTTTATTTCAAATTTTTTTTTGGTTTCTGGTCCTTATTTTTCTCTTAGTTCAATATATATATTAGAAGTAAATATCCTTTTAAGTCCCTAGAAAAAACATGATCCCCATTTTAATCCCTTACAAAAAAAATTAGTTTCGAAGTCCCTACAAAATTTAAAGTAAATCAATTTAGTTAAAATCGTGGTCCCTCACAAATTCAAAAAGACCTACATTAGTTCCTCAAAAAGACCAAAATTGATCCACTTTGAATTTCATAGGGACCAGGTGACTAATTTTTTTTTATAATGGACTAAAGTGGGGAGCGAATTTTTTGTTAGGGACGAAAAAAGATATTTATTCTTATATTAGTTAGCAACGTACGGAGATGATTAAAATAATGTAGCAGCGCAAATTGATTAGAGAGAAAACTTATTCCTCCTCCCCTGTCACGTACCCATTCTCACGCTCTCTTCATCCTTTGTTTGTTTTTTCATTTTTATAAAAAGAGAGGATTGATTGCAGGTCTGACATTCTCAAATAAGTTAATATCAAGAGATGAGGCCTTCACTGTGATTTTGCTTGCCTTATGTACTAGTAGTGTTGACTTTTTTATTCACCACTATAAAATAGAATGATGATGTATGGTCTAACACCTCGTGTATACCCGGTTTGTTAACATGTCATCGTATTAAGCCATGCTTAATTAAAAATGCAGAATATCTTTTTCTTCTCAATTATGACGTCATTATACTTAACCAAGTTGATTACTTAATCATTTTCATAAAACATCGCCAATATGTAAATTGCAAAAGACAGCTAACTGAAATACCTCATAAATAAATAAGTGAGTATCCAAGTCACGGATCTACATATTGTAGATCCGTGACTTAGATCCTGATACAATTATACAACTCGAAACAACTAGAACAAAGTCAAACAATGTGGCATGGATAATCCTCATGCTCAGCAAATAAGGCAACAAAGCCCAATATTGTCTCAACAGCAGCAACAATAATCATAACAAGCTAAAAACATAAAGGAGCAGGCATAATCCAGCACTCAGACATATCATCATATAAACAGCAATATCAGCTAAGCTCCGACTTCCTGCCACTAGAGGTCTCAGCCCCTGGGTTACCTGAACCTGAAATAAGCGCCCCAAACATGGGGTGAGATCTCTAAACAGAAATCTCAGTAAGGCAAGGGGTCCTCAAGGATTTTTCACCCCAAGCTCACTTACATAAGCAATATAAGTTCAAAAACAGTTTAATAATATAAGTTCCAAAATCAGTGCACTGCAGCATATAATCATGTCATGTGTGTTGTAACTATTCTACTGGCCAGAGAAATGTAAGAATACGTTTATTACCCACATTAGTACACGCTCATGCCGTACCTGCCCACATGATCATATTCTCGTCTAGGCGACACACCACATACATATCATAAGGCATTTACACTTAACGGCGATCAATAGCATTTCAATAAATCAACACATGAAAACACATCATGCATATAAATCATTCCCCCATGGGGTATGGTGGAACCAACAATGGCTAAACCGAGGACACAAAAGCTTACCTCGCAAGCTAAACCCTCCCTCACGACTCGGTGTCCAAAGGGTCACAAGTAATAACCGTGTCCAGCAAGGTCAAAGATCTGTTTTCATAACATTCATACTATCAATAAATATATCATAGCTTTTCTGATTTAAAACAAACATTATTTCTTTTTCGTTTCGCTTACTACGGGCTCTTTCCAAAGCCACAAACACTACACTATCTTTACCATTTTCAAGACTTCAATTTCATCTCTTTATGAAATATTCTAAAATTTTACTATGTTAAACTAGACATCTTAAGGTTTACAACGATATATTTCATGTTCCAATCGGAGTTGTATAACTCCAGTTATATTTTTCGCAAAGTGACTACAACAAACTGAATTTTCAGCAATCAAGTCGCAATTTCAAACCAACATTATGACAAAACCAATTATCGAATGGCTATGAAATTTTACAGAATTGTATCCCTATGTGTTAGCTTTACATAGGTCCAAACCGCACACAATTTGGAGCTTTGTAGCTTGAGATATCGCAATTTTACTAAACTAGGTCGTTGTTATCACAGGTAGGAATCGATTCCCAAACATGGGGAATCCATTCCTGCACTTGGAAATCGATTCCCAACAGAAAGGAATCGACTCCCACGCATGCAAACCAGAATTCTGCAGCAGATTTTTGCATAATCCGAGGTGGGAAAGGTCCATATTGATCCAAGGTCCGGTTTTTCACAAAAACAGAAGTTCCAAAGCATTAAACATGCATAAATTAACCACTTTTAACTTGATTAATCAAAGTTCCCTCATTTAGTGACTTAAACAAGCTAAAATCATGGATTTCAAGAGGAATGATCAAGGTATACCTATGGAGGTCTTAAAACAGTAGAAAGGTATGCTCTTGGAGCTCTCCACAAGGCTCAAATGTTCTGACTTTGCAAGAGTACGAAAATGTACTACAAGGTTGGACCTTTCTCCATCAAAATGGCATGGAGATGGCTCCCACACCTCACAACCTCAAAGTCAGTAGCTCTCTCACCCACCACAACACCCACAACTCAGAAATGACTGGACTTTTACCCACCCATGGCTAGAGCACACTCATATAAGCAACTTTGGTGAAGGAACTAAGTGGAAAGGTGCTCTCTTGGAGCTTCAACGGAGGAGAGAAAATGGGAGAAGGGTGGCTGCCTCAAGAACCTCAAAAAACCCACGCAAGTTTATGATTTTTCTGACCTAGGATCATGCACCCCTTGTATTTATAGGCGCGTTTAAGTTTAATCGCGCAGTATTAGTGTTAATAGTTACGCTTATCATTTTAATCTCAAACTTCATATTCTGAACCTATGCATTTTTCTAAGATTTTTCATATTTTAATTTTAATTTTTCGCAACACTTTTTCGGTACGCGTTTTCATGTTGACAATATTAGTTCTGACACCAGTTCTCATTATTTTGACTCCAAACTTGTTATGCTAGTCCTATATAATATTCTAGGAATATTCTCACTCTTATTATAATTTTCTGGGATACTTCATCGGTACGCATTTATACCGAGGAGCAAAACCGGTATTTGCACTTTTCGTCAGAAAAGCGACTTTCAGCATTCTTAATCACTTACCATATTTATTTAAGCCTTCTTATAATTATTAGGGTCAATCATGGAATTATTTTTTAATTCTCATATTGATTTAGTTAATTTCCTAATTTAACGGTGCGGGTACTTACATATGGTAAGATTTAGGAGGGAATAATTGGTCAAACTATTGCTACAGCTTGTTATGGAAGCAACTAGATTATGAGCGGGTTTAAGCGTTGATTTAAACTTTCTTAACAAAAATTTTTTTTGAGGGCATACAGATATAAAAAAAAATTCTGGGTCTGCCACTGCACATGCGCATCTTGCAGAGCATGACACATGGATTTCTGTATGGGTTTTACATAAGTCGCGCATTAGGGTAATGAGCGACTTAAACGCGCACATACCCCATGTGCATTTGACTGCATTAGTTGGGTAAATATTTTGCCAAAAGAACTAATGTGGCAGTACGTTTCCTTTTTTGCACTATAAGGGTCAAAAATTCGAGAAAAACTCCCTTGCTTCTCGTACAAGGTGTGATCTTAGTTGAGATTTTCGATTTTCCTTTCAAAAGAAGAGTATTATGACCATTCCATATATTCTTTTAGCATGAAAGGGGGAAAGTGTTACTTTGTTATATTGCACTCATGTCTTCAATGATCTATTAGTTCACGTAAACGTATGATTTCGGTCACTAAATGCATTAGTAATATGAAAAAAAAATTATACGTCAAGATTTAGGCATCTTAATTTGCTAAAATGTTAGACTTGCCATTATAGTTGTCGAAATGGGCCGGAACAGCCCATACAATTCTATTTTCAACTCTGTATATTTTTTGGCCCAGTTATTTTAGGGCTGAAAACAGCCCTAACCCCATATGGCCCTCTTATCCCTTGGGTTGTTGGATAAGACTGGCCTGTCTAAGATAACAGAAAAAGCTAGAAACAACTGACGGATCACGCATACATAGTAAACTTAGGCAGATGGCTGCAACCATCATCGGAAGCAAACACATAGCCAACACCAGAGTCAGTGTGAGAAAGTTGCTGAAATAGACATAAGGAAAAAGAAAAGGAAATCACATAGCTTATGTTCCACTGCGTTGGAGCGTATCATGAAGGAAGGTGGTCTCGCTACGAAGACATGCCACATCATTATAATAAAATCTTCTTCGGCTTGGTGGGAGTATTGCTAACGGTGTAGAGAAAGCGAGAATATAGACTAAAAGGAATGTGACGGTGTTGGGGGATTTAATAATGGGAAATAATTATTTTATGTTGCACGAGATAATTATCTCATGCAACAGCATAGACAAAATAATGGAGTTCACTATTTTTTCTTTTTTTTGAAAAAGTAGTGGACCCCACTATCTTATCTATGTTGCATGAGATAATTATCTATGCAACATGAGATAAATAGATCCTTTTAATAATATATGTATTTGGAGATGCAAAATACTTTGTAAATATGAGAATAAATTATGTGTTGCTGCAAAACACTTATGCTGTTTTTTTTTTTAATTTGAAAGTAAATTAATTATATTAGAAAATATTCAGTATATAAAAAAAAAGCTTGATTTTATTGTTTGTGTGAATAAAAGTGTAACATTAATCTTCTCCACATTGATTTCATAATACTTACTAGAACTATATTGTTATTTTATTTTATTTTTAAAAAGTGGATATTAAATTTTTGAAAAGTCCGGGAGTTGGCTCTAACCCATAAGACTTTTGGCTCGTGCATGCCTTTGTCATAACGGACCATTTGGCCCTGGCTTGCGTGGGCTAAGGCCCAACGGGCCAGACTGGCATGTTTTGACATCTTTACTTGCCATGCATGAGGGTATTTAGTATACCTCCTTGTTTTTTTTAATACTAGTTAGAATTGAACACATAATCTAATACAACTTATCTAAATCATCAATCACCACTAGATCAATCCTAGTTGCTTTCCTTTTCTACTTTCAATATTTTGTTTCTCAACTGTCACTTTTTACAATAAATTGAAATTCTTTCGAAATAAAGAGCGGTGATACTTACGAATTACGATACATAAAAATTAATAAAAACAAAAATTTATCGAGAGAAAAAATAGATACAACTTTAAATTAGAACTCAAGATATATATATAGCTTCACTCCAAATTTACAGATTATTGATGAGGACATATTTTTCACCATACAGAAGGACGCACAATATATTTCCATATAAATAAGATATCTCAACTTTTATGAAGAAAAGATCTTAATCTAAGAATTTTATAGCTGACATAAGACACATTTAACTAGTAAAATCAATGCACCTTCCTCGTAGTAGCTTTCTGTACAAGCCATATATTGGGGGCATTTGATTGCTCCTTTGCAAACTTGCATTGCGTGCTTTCAAAATACGTACAGAATTCTGGATGTCAAATTTAATATCAGAGAACTAAAGATCTTTTGATTTTCATAACCATAGAACTAACGTTAATTTGATTAGAAAATCCTTTCCTTCTTCTCATATATTGAGAAAAGCTTCTCAGTTAGAATATCGGAATCTAATCTCTGAGTTTTTTCCACCTGCACAAGCACGAGTTAGGCACAATTGATTAGTTCTCAAACTTTAATGGATACCACACCCTCTCTAAATTGTCCTGAATAAACAAACAACAACTACAACAACAAAAGAAAAAGAAAGGTTATAAAGCATACCTGGAAATGCAAGTTATAGAAGACCCTCTCTCCAAAGGTTTCAGAGGAAGAAACATTTAGCAGAAAAAGCCCATAATTTTCTAAAAACATCAAGATCTCAGATAGTGGAGTCATGTGGACTTCATTAGAGGAAATCTGAATAGCAACCTCATTATCATTGAGTCTACTTGTTGAAACTACAAAATTAGAATTGTAATGGGGAATCTTCCTTTGAAACTCTTTGTTCACTGAATCTCCTTGGGGAGAATTAATTCTCCATTGAAGCTCCTCTTTCTTCTTAGTTAGCCCTTCCAGCTTCTGTTTTAACTCGGGTATGTAATTTACTACTCGCGAAATTGTTGTCGGAATGCTCATTTTTTTCTGCAACAATAACATGGAATGATTAGCTTCTAACTGAAGAGTAAACCTGCAGGGTACCACTAAAACTTGCACATGTATAAAGGATTTATGTGAAACAAGCTAGTAATAACATGCCCTTATTTGAAGTAGTTGTATCATCCCGTTTGCATTACTACTTGAAATAAGGATTTATTACCCAAAGAGTTGTTGGTTTAGCTGTCATTCAACGAAACCTCAGGATTTGACATGCTCAAAAGATAATGGGTTCGAATCTTAAGAGTAACAATTTTTGGGATGATAGAGAGACACAAATCCGAAACCGAATTTTATTAGGACTTCACACATTCGTATGGTATCTAACAAATAAAGAAAGTCGCTTTATACAACTTTGTGGAAGTAATGATCTCTTGAAATTTAATTTTTTATGGACAAATTAGTTTTTATATCAGTCCAAGAATCAGCCTAAATGCATAGGAAGTAAAAAGGGTATATATTTTGTACCAATAAAAAAAAGAAGAAAATGGTATATATTTTGATAAATAAACATCCCGGATGATGATAATCTGTCTTAGAAGAGATCGTTTTCTGTACATTCGTAATAGGTACATTTGTCATTCAATAAGTGACACTTAAATAAAATAAAATAAAAAATTTCTTCTTTCCGTACACACGTAATAGTTATTTCTCAATTTTTATTGGCTAGATGCACTAAAAAAATGATACAACAGTAGTACCGTAAATATTTCCGTGTTAAAAACAGTCACGACAGCGATGGATAGACATTCTTAATTTCTTGAAGTTGTTGCTTACAAAAGATTTTAGCTACCAATTTAAGGAAGGATTTTTCTTGCATGAGCACAGTTGCTCTTTAAAGAAAAGGGTAAGAGAAAGAGAGTACTTAAAGTACCGTTTGATTTGCAACTGGAAGAAGTGAACGAAGTGAAGAAATCAAGCTATTGATTTTCTTCCGACGATCACGTTCACTAGCATTGTGGTTAAGCTTCTTGACCATGGTAGGGTGCGGTGATGGTGTAGACCTATCAACCTCAACCTGTGGCTGTGGTGAAGAGAATTTATGGGGAAATGAGTACTCTAAAGGTATGGTATCTATATAGAGGTAGTTCTGGTTGTGGCTTAAGGGCTCCATGGTTGAGAATATTACACGAGAAAGCAGAATGCAAGCACGATATGAATTTGTTAGCAGCAGTTATGAAGTTGCTTAGATAATGAGACGATCATGACTTGTATATATATGTGTATTCAAGCTATGTAAGCATATATATAAAGTAGTTGTTAAAAATTGAATAAAAGTTTTTTTTTTTCTTCTTCTCGTCCATTATATTATTTAAAAATAAATTCTTCTTTCAGGTGAGATATTAAATTATTCAACAAGTTACATAGGATCACTACGCAAGATCATAAAATTATTTTCGCACTAGAGAATTAGCTAACTGCGCATGCAAACACACGTCTACATCTATGATGTCCAAGTCTTATTGTTCCTAGGACAATGTCTTTTGCATCATTCATGACGAGTATGCATTTGATTCTTTTCCCATTATGAACAGTAAAATCGTGAAATATATCGAAAATATAACCCTAGCTCTTATATATCCAAATAACATTACAAAATAAAATTTATGCCAACATTAAAAATCGCAAATTGTAGTTTCAAACCTCAAACCAAAAATTAACCAATGAATAAACGACCCAAGATTCATATAACATAGAGCCATTCTGATACAAATTGAAAGGATTCATTTATAAAATCAAATGGATACAAATTCATACCTATATAAATTCATATATCATCGTAATTAAGTATGAATGTCATCTGATTTAGTTTAGAATATTAGCTAGAATAGCAGTGAACCTTTGATTAATCGTAGGTATAAGATTAATGAGATAATAATTACGCTACTTAGCCAGATAGAAAATAATAATACCTAGCTTATATTCTTATCAGGCCCATTAAAGATAACATAGATAAAACACAAATAACGGTAATGGTAACGTAAACCAAACTTTTTCTATTGACTTATATTGATATGTAAGTTTTATTAAAATTTTATTAATAATTATATAATTTAATTAGTTGATAAAGAATTGACACATCTATATATTTGTATCTGGAGGAGGGAGGGTGAGAACTGAGAAGGTGGAAGAGCGTGGATGAAGACTGAAATACATTATACATGATATACTTATTTATTTGGGTTTTGTTTACTTTCTTAAAAGCTAACATTTTTATAATATATTATTGTTTGGTTTATAATGCCGTATGTTCTCTTTGTGGTACTGGCAATTAAGAGTAAGAAAATATTAGGTACTTCTGAAAAGACTAAGAGTAAGAAAATATTAGGTACTTCTGAAAAGACTCCATAAAATTTCTTTACCATGCTTGCTGATGTTCTGAATTTACGGTTATTAGTTTCTTGCAGAGAAGGAATGAAATATATTTACTGGCATTATTAAACTTGACTCGAATCAATCGGATTGAACCGAGAAGCCAATGAAATACATTTACTGGCGTTATTAAACTCGACTCAGACCAATCGGATTGAACCGAAAATTGGTGAATCAATGATACAATCAATCTATGTGAATCAAAAAATCGGTCATTCAATAGATTCAGTCAGAACCGGTTCGACTCGACCGATTTTTAGCAAAACCAGTGATTTGACTGATTTTCTTTAAACAAGTGGGTCATACAATTTTCATTTAAAAAAAACTGTTAAATGTTGTAATTTTACACTAGTACTATTAACTCAAATCCCTAAATTGCAATATATATATATATATATATATATATATATATATATATATATGGGCTTATCGTTTCTCAAGCTGCTTGAGATAATTTTATCTCCGGCTAGTGAATCATAACCATACAAAGATGGATCAATGATGATAAAGGAAGAGAGAGAAAAAGAAAATCATAACCATTCAAAGGTGAATCAATTAATATAAATAAATAAATAAATAAAACGACGTAATTTTGGAATAGTCGGAGATAAACTTATCTCAAACTGCTTGAGAAATATTTTTCTCATATTATATATATATATATATTTAAGTATTTAAATATTTTTATGAAAATTTGAATATAAAATATATAAATTTGCTTATATTTATCTGAATTAACCGGTTTAACTAGTGATTCACCAGTTGAATCAGTTACCCAATAAACTACTATCCCGAACTAATAACATTGCTTGCCCAAAACGAAGAGTCTGATAGAAAAAAAGAACAAACAATAATAAATAAATAAAATTATGGCCTTCAATTAAGATCACAAAGACATGTTAGTCCGCCGTACGCAGGCAACCCATTCTAACCTTTCACTTAACTTGGTCAAATTATTTGAGATGTATATTAAGAAAAATGATGAGCCTTCCGTTAATGGTTTAAGCTTTTAAGAGAGATAATTGTTTACATGGTATTAAAGCTATTTTGATCACAGTTATGAGTTTGATTCTCATCACCCTTCACTTTCTAACGAAATTAATTTCACGCTTCAAATACAAAAAATTCTTGCATGAAAAAAATATTAGAAAAATATAATATAAAAATCATTGATAAATCTTTCCCTGTAGCTTTAGTTTTTAACTGGCGTTTACAAAGAAAAGTCCGAAAAAAGTTATATATATCTCATGTCAAGTCTTTTGGATTTAAACTTTTCTAAACTAAGACCCCACCTGACCTATATAACTCGGTTTATCTTCGAGTCAGTCGAATTGATTTTATTTTACTTCAGATCAAGTTGACCAGATTTATTAACCTACTTGACTCATAAAATGGAACTATGATTTTACGAGAAATGGGTGCTAGCTACATATATGAAAAACAAAAGAATTAATTAATTAAACTACTTACATTCAATAAACTATATTTATATTCTTATAAAACTTCATGATACCTGTGTATCATGATTTTAAACTGCAGTCTACAACCGTAATTATGACTGTAATATTACAATTTTGGTGATTTTTCTAATAGCAATTATGATTATACCACTTGTATTTTCTTGTAATTATTCATAATTTTAGTTATAGCGTGATTATAACCGTAATTTTTATTTTTTGGAGAATTATTATAATTAACCGTAATTTAAAATCATGTTATACATAATTATACATAGGTCAAATATGCACTAGAAATTTTTTTTTTTAATAAACCACATGCAGGTAATATTGTTCGGGAAGAATCCAGGGTTAAGGTGTTAAATCTTTTTTAAAAATTGTAGTGGGAGGATTGAACTCAAGATTTTACCCCCATTTACTTAATTTTTATGTACCAACTGAACTACAATCATTTGATCCACGGGTAATTATATATAAATGCGAAGATGCGAATTATCAAAAGTGGGGGCTCGTAAAACCTAATTGTAGCCATTGTATTGCACGTGCCGATTCATGGCGTGCACAAGCCTTTAGCTTCCTTGCCTATGGTTTGCACGGGTTTATTAATTAAGGCTGCCTTCCAAACTTCGCGGACAAGAATTGCGAAATAATATGATGCTTGACACTGTACATTAGCATGCGTTAGTTATTTTAGGTACTACATAATGGATTTTATAATTCTCATTTAATATGAGAATTAAAGTCTTACTATACACCATTCGATTTCTGTGCTGACGTGAGTTTTACATATATTTTTTTTTAACATATAGATCTCACATGTTTTTTGTCTCTACAACATAAGATTTCAATTCTAATATAACTTAAAAATTGTAAAATCCCTACATATAACAATAATTAAAGATGATATAATAATAATTAATGAAGACAAGACACTTCTAGAAACAATGAGTAGTTTGCCCAGGATGCGGAATACTAAATATTCCCAAGTCAATATCTGCATGTGTTCATCATCTCTCTTATTTTGTTTCTAGTTCAAGAAACCATGTAATAAGCAACAAATAATATATGTTGATCAACAAAATATGTTAATCATATTTATTATTGGTTCTTGCATGATGATTTATATTTTATTACACGGTAAGGGGAGCTCGTGATGGGAAAATGGTTAATAATGGCCTAAAAGACAATTTGCCAAAATAAATGAGTTCAATGTCATGTCTCAATTTAAAATTTTAAGGGATTGATTTCATGGGTCATATAATTCTCACCTAATTCATTTTCAACCAATATAGAACTTCATCATTCACAATTGAATTCCCTAACACCTCTCACTTGTCACCCCTTCATAGTTCTTCAAATGCTTTTCTTGGCCCAGTTTTCGTAAGGATGTTGACTTAGCTTGTTTAGAAGAAACCCGAGCCTTCTCTGTTCAATTTGGAGAATTTGTGCATTGGACCGCTGTATGTTGCTACTTTGTCTACAAGATCTGCTTGGCTTCATAATTGGATGAAAGGTCACATAAGTATGGGAAGAGTATTTTTGTAAAAATGTAAGGTTCCTTGCAAAGTCCGAGAACTTTGTGCGTAGTGTTTGTCCTTAAATTCCATATCAGTAAGAAGCATGTCAAAAATTCCATACACTACGGGATTGTTTGGTAGAGAAGAAATTTTTTTTATCTAGAAATCACGATTTTCAGGAATATGATGAGAAGACGAGTTTTCTGAAAATGTTACCAACAAGTTGTTTGGTAGACCAAAATATTTCCAAAAATATTAGATTAATTTTCTTGATGCTATGTTTAATTGTATTAAATTTTTTCTTGTTACAGAAATCTTAGAATACCACCCCTGGATGGTATTTTCAAAAAAAATTACACATAAAATAAAATCCCAAAAAAATCAGATTCTTGTGAAAATTTTGAAAATCTTGTACCAAACTTGGATAAATACTATTACCATTTTCAGTTTCTCGAGAATCGTAAAAAAAATCCTATAACAAACACCCAAGAAAAAAGACACAAGATGTTGGTTACAGGGTAATCATCGCAAAATTATATTTTTGCGTCAGTTAAGACGTCGTTTGTGTGGAACGACGATTTTTGGTATCTCCCGTCATTTTAGTAAATCAAAGCTATATCCATCATTTTAGTAATATATATAGAGAAAAGTGTGTATAATTTTGAAGGATGTAAAGTTGTGTCATTTTAAGAGAGAGAAAGAGATAGATAAAGAAGGAGAGAGAGTTGACAAAAAAAAAATAAAGTTGTGGGTCCCACCTCTTTGTGAGAGTGAAAGGATGTAAGTTGTGTAATTTAAAAGTATAGACACTTTTCCCATATATATATATATGAGATTATATTTTCTTATGCAATAGGAGATATTTATCTCATGCTGCACTCACAATTTTATGTGGATCTCATTGCACGGAAAAAGAAAAAAAAAATTGAAATGCGACCCATGTCTTTTTGAGTGTGTAGAAGAGACTTGTTGTCTCATATTACATGAGGTTAATATTTTCATATATATATATATATATATATATATATATATATATATATATATATATATATATATATATATATATATATATATAGGGTTTAGCGGATGTACAGTGACTGCACCTAAGGATTGCTGTAGTCATACAAAACTACGTCGTTTTATAGTATGAAAGAATTAAATTTGAGAAATCATAACCATACAAAAGTAGAAATAAATATAAAGCATTAAATATAGAGAATTATAACCATACAAAAATGGAAATAAATATAATGTTTCCTTTTTCTATAATTAATTTTGAACGCAAACTTCTTTTTTCTCACCCAAAACGACGTAGTTTTTAGGTGGTCGCACAAATGCTTATATGCAGTCACATTACAAATCATTTTGCCATATAAATATAAATATATATATATATATATATATATGAGTTCGCTTTTTTTGCAGTTACTACAGATAAGTTATCTGCAGTAAGCCCAATACGACATCATTTTGGGGCAAAAATCATGATATTTTTGTAATTTTAATTTATTTCAGGGTTATAATAGTCTTTATATTTAAATTTTTAAGATTTCAATACCAAAATGACGTCGTTTTGAGAATAAATGCAGATAACTTATCTGCATTAACTGCAGAAATATTTTTCCCTATATATATATAAAGGCTTTAATAGCTCTTTTGTCGTTGTATATGGAAAAATTTGCAGCAACACTTATTTTCACCAGGATACGGTTCTGTATCCTGGTGTATTTTTTATTCCAGGACACGGCTCCGTATCCTAATTTAAATAAGTTTACTGCAACTTTTTTCATCTGCAGCAACAGCAGAAACGAGGAACCCATATAAAAAAATAACTTTTGATATTACAACTATCTACTTCTCGGAGTATACAATTTTTGCAGATTCCTGTAATAAAGGTCATAAGTACCCTTTTATAGACTAATTATAAATTGATCTAAAATTCAAATCCTAAAATCCTAAAAAAATTGAATTTTAGTAAAGTATTGCCGACGAAGGACCGTGTACTACTTTACTAAAATTTTAAAACTATTAAGGTTTAATCTAGTGAAATTCGATGGGCTTCAGCGATAATCGTTTCATTAATAAACTCACAAATGGAGCCCACGAGTTTTAAAATTAATTAATGAATTTTAAAATCATCATTCATTCAATATTTTATTTGAGAATTTTCATAAGCTTTTCCGAATTCATTGTTTAATTTCAAAATTGTTTTTAATAACTTACTATTGCTGAGCGACAGGCTGTATAATACTTATTAAAATTTTAAAATTATTAAGGCTCTAATAAAATTCAATCATGCTTATCCAACGGGACTTCACATGATTATTTATTAATATGCCTACAATGCGTTTAGAGGTTAAATTAATTTTTTAATTTAAATCTCCTCTCATGATTATTTAGGTACAATCTAAAAAAATCCAATCATGCTTATTTGATGAGACTTCACATGATTATTTTATTAATGACCCTATAGTGCGCCTGGAGGTTAATTAATTTCTTAATTTAAATCTCCCCTCATTCGACATAAGTAATTTTCTAATAATAATAATAGAAAGAAATTGGATTATATTTTGATTTATTTTATCAATTCTTTCTGTATTTTATTTATTATTGTAAATGGATTTATTTAGAATTATTGTTTTTGTTGATTCAAAAAAAAGTTTTTTTTTTTTTTTTTTGGAGATTATCCCTACGTAATCTCATAGGTTCCTTTTGGACTAATTCGAAGTTCGGGGAGGATCTCAGGTATTAATACTTTAAATCTCTTCCAAATATTATATTGGAGAGAATTAAACACATATTCTCACCTCACCTACTCAATTGCGATTACCGAAAAAAAAAAAGTTGTACATTGATATAAGGAAGCTTATATTTTGCATACGGTGGACCAATCATGTCCTATCTTAGTGACACTCCTGAGACTTGTGTAGGATACGGTCCGGTAGACTTCTTTTATTCAGTTGTACAGGGCACTAAACAAGTTTCCTTTCTCATACTATAACATTATATATCCGTAGGGATGAAAGCACTAGACATGTGTTCCGAAGTGTTCGGAGCAAAGCTTCTCTTTAAATTCCTTTGTCATTGTGTTTGATATTCCTCTGAACACGTTCCATCATCTCACCATTGTTCCTGAACATGTTCAAAATGTTTCTCCTGATTCACCAATTAGTAATTTATATCTGTTAATTAACATGTTTACATGTGTTATTGTTTTAATAATCACACAACGTTAATTAAAATGAAAGTTTATTAAAAATGGAGTTAATAATTTTTTATTATTAATTGATAAATAGTTTAGTTATTATAACGAAAGTTTTTAAGTTATAAAATTTTAAAATATTTTTTAATTAATTAATTACACTCTTAATTAATAACAAAGTCTAAATTAAAAAATATTTCAAAAGAAATAGTTTAAAGAAATGGTTATGATTTCTAAACCGTTTAATCTTGCAACCTTGATATTTCATCACACATGCATTCCTAAATACAATATGCCAATAGAATTCTCCAAATGTCTGTACTACTATAAAACATTACTGTTATATATTCTTGAGTAAATATCTTTTTTGGTTCCTATTAAAAAATACAGTCTTCACTTTAGTTCTTTATAAAAAAAAATTAATCTCGAGGTCTCTAACAAATTCAAAATAAGCTCATTTAGTTGAAATCGTAGTCCCTTATAAATTCAAAAAGACTCATATTAGCCCCTCAAAAAAAACTAAAATAAGTCCATTTTAAATTTTATAGGGATTGACTAATTTTTTTGTAAAAAACTAAAGTAAGGACCGTATTTTTTGTTAGGAACTCAAAAAGATATTTATTCTGTATTCTTCAATTTGCAAAGAAGCAACGACTTCAAGTTGTCTTATCAATACTATTATTAAACACGTCTTGATACTCAAACCTGAAGTCTTCCTTCTCAGGCCCAGTTCAACATACAAGCTTGCAAACCGACCCTTTGAATGGACTAATATATTTTTCATCAATCTTTAGCATCGTTCCGAGTTCCGACCCTAACAGGCAATGAATTTAAAGCTCTATCAATCTTCCTCACCGCCTCACAAGTCACAGACAGACCTTCATACAAAGCATGATTATAATCTGCATCGTTCATAAATCGAACCAAGAAAAATCTTCATTTAGATCCGAAACCCAGATATCATCTTTATGGGACCGAATAGACTCCAATTTAGAGGCAATGTATGTGTGTACTACCCGTTCTATTCGAATAGACTCCAAGAAGATCAAATTAATGTCTAATTTTGTTAGTCACTACACTCAAATGTAACCACATTATGATCACTTTTTTATATTCTCTTTTTCTCTAAATTTAAAAAGAGAACAAAATCTTTCTTTATTGAGTTCTACAAGATATCATGTTACGGAAATATGTACTCCCTTATGAAAAGATAGGACTGTCAATAGTCATAAAAGGGTGGATAAAATAAAAAAAAAGTGTAAATACCATTTTTAGTCTCTAACAAAAAATAGGGTCTCCACTTTAGTCATTTACAAAAATAAATTAGTCAGTTAGTTCCTAACAAATTCAAAGTGAGCCCAATTAGTTGAAATCGTGATCCCTCACAAATTCAAAAAAGACCCATATTAATCCCTCAAAAGGACTAAAATGGGTCCACCTTGAATTTGTTAGGGACTAACTGACTAATTTATTTTTGTAAGGGACTAAAATGGGGACTGTATTTTTTGTTAGGGATCTAAAATGGTATTTACTCTTAAAAAAATTAGAGTAAATACCCCTTTTCGTCCCTGGCAATTTTCACGAGACACATTTTAGTCCCGAACAATAAAAAGGCTCATTTTAGTCCCTAATATTTGAAAAAAAAGGGCCACGTTCGTCCTTCTGTTAGTTGGCATCTGACGGCCCAACTAACGGAGCACACGTGGACCGTTACTTTGCTGAGTCACCGTTAAGTATGCCAGTGTGAAAGTAATACGACGTCGTTTTATGTCTTCTTGGAGTTTTGGACAACTGACCCTAGCATCGAAGGCCCTATTTGGTCCCTGGCAAATTTATCGAGGCCACATTTAGACAAACCTTTCTCTATGACAAACATTACCTGACTGAGGCTCTATTTATATCAGCACTTTTGTGCTTAATGCTATATTTTTATATTGAATCTACACCCCTAAATAGGGCCTTCGATAAACTTGGAGCTACCAAAGCCTAATCTGATGAGGAAACAACAGCAACAAACTCAGCAATCAGAGTTTTTGAATTGCCCAAGATGTGACTCTACAAACACCAAATTTTGTTACTACAACAACTGCAACAAGTCTCAGCCTCGCCATTTCTGCAGAGCTTGTAAGAGGCACTGGATTAAAGGCGGAACTTTACGCAATGTTCCTATTGGTGGTGGCAGGAAGAATAAGAGGGTAAAAAAATCAACCACCCAACATCTTCCTCCCCCACCAAAGCCACCACCTCCTCTACTTGCACCACCACTGTCTCAACCTTAATTGGCAACACGGGTGGCGGGTCATGTAGCCACATGACAATGAATCCAACTCCTCTTGCAGTGAGTAATCAGAAAAGCATCCCTTCCTCTTTTTATCAAGTTCAAGCTTTGATTCGTCAACAGAATCTGATGAATACTGGAGACTTAGAAAGCAAAGATTTTGGTATTGGTAATAGCATCTTTCTGAGTTCAACTTTGCCTCTTCCTCAAAACCAAAGCCTACACTTTCCCTTCTCGACCTCAAGCTCTTTTGACACAAACCCTTGTGCAGTATCAACTTCTCTGCGATCCTCCAATGTTTATAACTATGGGGAGGAGTTTAAAACAATGGAGGAACCAACCATCAACTACATAATGCCCAGCACAAGTGGCAGTAACACACAACCATGGGAGATACCAGCAACAAGTGCTGGCATGGAAACTTCAAACTATTGGAATTGGGAGGACATTGATTCTTTGGTCTCAACTGATCTGAAAGATCCCTGGGATGATTCTGATATCAAACCATGAGACGGAAAAAACAAAAAAACATGTGATAGTGTCTAAAGATTAGAAAGGTTTGTGGTGTTAAGGACTAAATAGGGCCTCGATAAATTTGTCAGGCACCAAATAGGGTCTTCGATGCTAGGGTCAGTTGTCCAAAACTTCAAGAAGACATAAAACGACGTAGTATTACTTCCACGCTGGCATACTTAACGGTGACTCAGAAAAGTAACGGTCCACATGTGCTCCGTTAGTTGGGCCGTCAGATGCCAACTAACGGAAGGACGAACATGGCCCTTTTTTTCAAATATTAAGGACTAAAATGAGCCTTTTTTATTGTTCGGGACTAAAATGTGCCTCGTGAAAATTGCTAGGAACGAAAAGAGGTATTTACTTAATAAATTAATTCTATTACTTTTTACCAAATTTAATAAAAGATATAACCATGGTCTTCAATACTCCAAGAGTACTAAAAGAGGGAGTTGAATTAGGTTAAAACTACCTTTTTTGTTTCAATCTTTTTAGAATCAGTTTGGTAGTACCCTTATTTGTAGAACGTAAAATTAGGGATGAGTTTTTCACCCTATGCTTACTTTTGTTTTATTCTACCTTCTTCTTCTTTTTTATTTATTACCTTCTAATTATAAAAAATGGAGAATAAAACTCTGATTAAGGGAAGATAAAAGGTCCTACCTACACCTTCCATTTCTGGTTTTCACGAGTTACAGGCTAACATCTCTTTGATACATACATACATTGCCAAAGAGAGCGGAACATGTTTACACCTTTATAACTAAAGCCTAAAGGGATTCTACATATGCATAACATTATTCAAGTTATTGCAAAGAGATAATCTTTCAGATCTGGACCCCAATCCTCTGCGCTACCTGTATCAGCAAAATATTCAACTCATTTATGTATGCCTAGAGATCTTATTAAAGCTCATTAAATAAAATTTTATTCAAGATAGCATTCATAATTTCAAAACCAAAAACGAACCAATAATAATAATAATAGTGATAAAAACAGCAGAAGATTTCTCCATATAAAGTATTCATTTTTGGATCATGCTAATTACATTAACTTTCAAACTGCCATATGTATATGCCTATCTTAAGCAGTTTCTGCAAATATGACTAATATTCATATCTTTCCCATTACCTCTCCCCTGGTTTAGTGCCCTTCTCATTAAAGAACTCTGATGTTTGGTTAACTATTTCCATTTATAATTCTCATTTTATCATAGAAGTAGTTATATTTAGAAGAGTGCCAATAATAATAGGACATAGCATAACAGCAAAAAATATGCAAGAGATGGTATCTCTTTTCCCCTAGTTTGTTTTGGGGAGCATTGTACTTACTGTTTCTCTCTGATTTTCTTGTGGCTGACTTCAGGGAGTTTCGCTCTCCCGTGGACAGCCTTTCTGTTTTACCTTTACTATTTGTGAGGATTTTTCATTTTTTATTTTCAGGTAACTAGGGAGACTTCTATTAGGATTAGAGGACGAGTCTGGAACAATGGTAAAGCTTTTCTTTTGTGACTGAAGGGTCGCAAGTTTGAATCCGGAAAATAGTCTTTTTGTAAATGTGTAAGAGTAAAGCTGCGTACAAGGATTGCCGTCACTTTACCCTCACTAGTCGGGGTTTAATGGGGAGTAATTTTAAGGAGACCTCTATTGGGAATTTGGGATCTAAGGGGAAGGATACAATGGTATGTTTAATATTGAGACCTCTTTGATTCTGTCCTAGCTGTATTTGCCCTCTATTCTCTCCAATAAAATTTCTTATATATTAAAAAGAGAGGAAGATATTAAATACCTCCTTAAAGGAGTGAACATCGCTTCCCCAAAGCCAAGCATCACAGCCTGCATCTCTGGCACCCCATATATCATTTCTGCGATCATCCCCGACATGAACAGCATCCTCAGGTTTTACGCCCAATAGTTCACATGCTTTAAGAAATATAGTTGGATTTGGCTTCTCTGCTGCAACCTATTTGAAAAAGGCATGTGAGAGAAGTTCATAGATCAATTATGGTATAAAAAAGGAAAATTATGATTATGAAACAATTGATTAAAAGCATGCATGATGTAACTGGTATTCCACCGCATGGATGCTCAAATGTATTTGAGATATAATTAAGAACTAGACAATCTAAATAATTGTCAAGAGGATCTCGGATGACAACTGCTAATTCCTGATAGTTGATATAGGAAACAATAATACAGGCCGCAAAATCTATTATATAATGCTATAGCATTTATAAATACAAGTATTTATTTTAGCCATCAAATTGCCATTTGATTTTTCACCAAATTTACTTATCTTTGCCACATTTGCATGCAATACTTGATAACATCTCCAATGCTAAAAGTCACCAATTATTATGTAAATTCCTTTTTCAAATGTAAGCATGTTTAGCTCAATGGGGGGAGGGCTCTACAACACAATTCTAGAGACCAAAATCGTGTTGAGCTGCTTCCTCCTCCAATGCACTTATGAGAATTGCATTGGGTGAGCCCCTTGCTAAAAAAGGCATGCTACAATGTTAACTTGACAATTGAATATTTGTAGTTCTAGTGGAAAGATAAATTTTAGTAATGATACATGTATGATATAAACAAAGATTTTTGTGCTTTCGATATCTTTGATACTTTTTTTTTTAACATTTGTCCTTTTAATTCCTAACATGTTCCGACAAAATGTGACTCAGTAAGACAATGAATGATTAAGATTTATTTCCACTATTTCCTTTCGATTTTTCACATTGCATGCATAAATGGATGCGAGAGGGCGGAGGAGAAGAGCAGAACCTGAAGTAACACAAACTGATAAAACAAAAGGCAGAAAAAGAAAAGAGTAATTTGCTTACCTCAGCTGATACTGCTACTGCATCAAACCAATTATCACATTTTAATGCCCGCAGGAGAGGTCTTAATCGAGTGTCAAAATTTGACACAACAGCCAATTTTACACCTGATTTTCTAAGAGCTCTGAATACTTCTTCTGCCTCGGGATCACAGAGGTGCCATGCCTATGGATGATAGCCAGCCAAAAATATCAAAACCTACCCAAATCTAGAAAAGAAAAAAGAAAAAGAGGGAATTGTACATTGTAGAAAAATGTAACTACAAGTGGTCTTACCTTCTCTGTCATATAGTAGTTATAAAGTTCTTCAAAGTATTGAGAATCTGAACAGCCCGTAGAATAACTAACTATGTATTGCCAGAAGGGCCTACCGTCATTTACATATCTGCAATGTAGAACACAACAAAGCATTTTAATTATGCAAAAAGTGAAAGCAGTGAAGTGTCTCTACAGCAATGCTAAAGGGGTTACTATTTTTAATTGAGTTGCAACTAACACAATAACACAGAGGGAGGAGAAACATTTCATTCCAAATTTTACTGACATAAACCAGTGTCTTGACATAAAGGCCAGTCACATACTATTCGGGTATTCTTAAGAGAGGAATAACATAGAATATACATATAGAAAGGGCAACTTTGCTAAGTATAGCTGCATGCAAACCACATGGAGCTTGTTGTGTTCCACTGTTAAATCATAATCTTTGTTTCCAGAACACTTGAGTTTGATAATATGGCTCATATGATTTGTTATCAAAATTTGCTCATTAATTAAAATGCTTACATCTTAGTCCTTTAGAAGTAGGTAATGGAGAAAGATCATTCATTATGTGCTATACATCGTTACTATCGAGAGCGCACAAGGTCTCATGCTATCAAAGAATTATTCTTGTCAGTTTATAAAAAAAAATGTAAAAACACTTGTCAATGTCTATACTCGAATGAATCGTGCCTGACTCTGAGACGTTTTAACTAATTAGACATATCATGAAGTAGTAACTGCTCGGTTTGAAGAAATTAACCACTTAACTACACCCATAAAGAAAGTCTACTGCAGTTGCTCTTTGAAGTTAGCAAGGGTCAAAATCAGCTGTTATGAGCACGGAGACGGCTCTTTTTTTAGTAGAAATGTGAAAATATCTAAACTATGAATTTTCAATCACATGAAAGTCATTCATGGTTGATATATAGCTACAGAAAAAAGCAAAATCCAATATTAATACCAATTAAATATATAAACCAGGAGATTTACAACCAATTGATTGTGCCATATGAAATACCAAATCCCCTTGAATTGAAAGGGAATAGATCTCTGTTGTGTAAATTTCACATGATCTTGCCAGACGTAGATTATTCAGAGTTTCATGCTGGTAAGGATAAAGATAACACAAAATTTACACACCAAAATTCCATAAAATTTACACATGAGAGAATCCCCTCAAATTTCAGATAGTGCTAATTAATATGAGTATATGAATGATTAAAAGCAAAAGGAAATAAATGAGAACTTAAAATTTTAAAGAAGAAACCCACCTGAGACGAGATTTACCCCAAGGCTGACCATAAGCTCTTCTATATCTGTGCAATATTTCATCCTCTGAGTACTCCACTCCATACTTCTCCCCAATATTCCTATATATCTACAACATAATAATTTCACCCAAAAAAAAAATCAAAATCAAATTCAAATCAGCACAAAAGGATAAATGATGGCATTAAAATAACAAAATTAGTTTCATAAATACAAAATTAAAAAAAAAAAAAAAAAAAAAACAATACATCCATGTATATAAGCAATAACCAGAGAGACCCAGATAATTAAATGAGACATGCATTGACCCAGAACCCAGAAAAAAAAAAAAAAAAAAAAGGTCATTGCAATGATTAGTTGATCTCCATGAGAGAGAGAGAGAGAGAGAGAGAGAGAGAGAGAACCTGGGCCATGGGTTGAGAAGGAAGGACAAGAGTTCCAACAGCATCAACAAAGAGTGCCTTGTGAGTGATCTTGCCATAGAGGGATCTCCTGTATTCTGCATAATCCTTGAGACCCAACACTTCCAACCCTCCCATGTTGCCTTGTTCCGCCGCCGCCGCCGCAGAGGAGTACGAGGAGCAACCCCATTTGCGGAGCGCAACCACTGGTCTCAATTTCGAACCCAGAATCCTCGAAGCCATTAGAGTCATCTTCATTGCTCTCTCTCTCTCTTCACATTGGAAATGGAAGAAAGTTTGGTTGCTCTTCTCTCGGTGTTGCTGATGCAAACAAACAAAAGAAGAAACCAAAGGAAACGGAAGCCTTGTGATTTGTAACTTGCAATCGTTAAAGCGTTATTGTATTTGTAACGATTGCTTAGTGTGATAGAGCAAAACAGTGTTTATGGAAAATGCCCCTGGACTTGGCTCATATTACATTCTTTCTTTCTTTTTTTGGTACTAACACATTAACAATTTATTATCAGCTGGTTGGAACTTGGAACTGGTCCATAGTTATCTTGTCTGCAATTTTGCATCATCACTTATTCATAATTTCTGATAAAATATGGACTTTATAAAAAAAAAATAGTTTTAATATGTATTAGAGAAAGAAAGAAAAAAATATTAATCAAGTAGTAAGCAACTTTTTCTTCTTTGACTAAAGGTCTCCATTTTGAGACTTGGAAATGAACAAAAAAATATATATGATGGAAGAGTAGTAATATAATTTTGGAAAGTACTTGAACTTAATTAGTTGAAATCCAATTATAAATTGATTAGAAAAAAATAATTAAACTATTTTTTTATTAAATGATACTCTTTTGAATATTTTCTATTTTTGGATCATTTAAAGAATTTAATTTTGAGAAGCAAAATCATTTTATACTTGTATAAATCACGCTCTCAATTTTTATTATTTATTTTAATCATATCTAATTATTCTAATTTATTATACATGTGAGTCGGTGGATGCAAATTTTAATGTATATAACACATTTTATACTTGTATATATGATATGTTATTATGTAATTTAATGAATTTAAGATGCTATTTATATTAGATGTATTTAAATTTAGTAATAGATGAGTAAACATAAAATTAAATAGTAACATAAATTACCAAAAAAAAAACAATAATAATAACATAAACAGATTTTATACTAATTCTATATAAAAATTAAATTCTAAGTCAAAGTTTACACCTTTTTCAAACCTTAACAAGCGAAATTGAAATAAAATTCTTTTAAAATGTCTCTTTAACTTATTTCTAATTGAATTTTAAGAAACATTTTTTTTCTATTCTAAAGTTAAGACATTATGTATAAAAATATAAATACCAATACTAAAATATGTTGGAAGTTTTGGAATTTGACGTAAGATCAAATCCAAATACTCTTAAGACCCTCATGTATATCTCTTTATCATATTGATCATTGTTTTGCTTAAATCTCGTTCACTGATATAACACTTTTTCTTTTTGTTCTTTTGAAATGATTGTACATTATTTTGCAACTAAAAGTTTTGAGTACGAATGCAATCCTCGATAAAAATCAGCAACAGCGGATGAGAACGTGGACCTAATCATTTAACAAGCATGAATAAACTCTATTAATAATGCAATTTTCGTATCCATTGGTATGATTGTGGACGTAATTGAATATAATGACTTTTGGATAAGGAACGATATTAAGCATAAAACTTGAATGTAATTTCAAGGAAGTCCTTGTGCTTTTTGTGAGTGTGGACTTTGAACAGTTTCATAATTTGAGCAACCGTTAAAGTTGATGTAAGAATAGTGCATCAGCGTGAGATTAATTTCAAGGAAGTCCATGTGCGTCTTGTGAGTGGGAACTGTGAATAGTTTCATTCCATCTTGATCTTCTAATTTGGGCTACCGCTAAAGTTAAAGTAAGAATATTGCACGTTCAGCAAAATAAAAATAAAAAAATCTACCAATGGCACATTTAATAAATAACTGGGTTCTTTAAATATATTGATAGGGATTCAATTCATAGCCGTGCGTATAAGAAAAATGATTTCTATATCTCGAGAAGATTAATCTTTGACTATCGATCACAGAATACCTTAAAGCGTTTGGTAGAGGAGAAATTTTTTTTTATCCGGGAATCTCGATTTTCAGAAATATGATTTTTACATTCAGTTTACGATAATATTCGAAAATTAAAAATTTTAAAAAAATTCAATTTTCCAAAATTCCTGAAGAATACTGCGTACCAAACGCTCCCTAAGAGAGTGTTTGATAGGATGCAAAAAAAAAATTGCCCTGAAAAGTGGGGTTGGGAAGAAAGATTAACTATGTTTGGTAGTAAGGTTTGTTAAAACAGATTGAAAACTTTTCAATCCATCAAAAAATTTTCCACATAGTTTGCAACCAGAAGATGACCTTTGAGAACATGTAAAAAAAACTACCCATGATGGGAGAAACTGATAACAATTTTTAAAGATCAAAACACCCTTATTTATGAGCTCTACTTCATGATGTTTGAGAGAGAGAGAAAAATAAAGACAATACATAAGTTACCGTTTAACATAACAACTTCAATTCTAATCATCGATAGTTTCTTAACTTTGTTACATCACTTTTTTACTATTAATCCAACATAACATCAATAAATTTAACTCAATTTTTTTGAAAAAATTATATCTTACCAAACATATTTTCTTAACTTATCAGGCAACAAATTTTTCTCGTCATCTTCCCGACAAATTTGTGTTTCTGGTAAAAAAATATATATCTCTTATACCAAACACTCTCTTAAGTTCTACCCTAAGAAGAAAAAAAATCTAACAATGAGTGCATCCACCCAAAATAATAATTATGATGATGAATGCAGATGCACCAAGAAAAGATTTGAGCGCAGGAATTTTTTTGTTGCTACTTTTTTTTTTTAAATTTCTTTGTATAATTATGTTATTACAAGAAAAAATCTTATTAGTGTCTCAAATTTTGTTATTACATATGAAATTTTGTCACAAATTCCTAAGTCACAAGTTTATTTGTGACGAAATTTGATTGTTTATGTCGAAAATTGTTATTTGTGACAAAGTTTGTGACGAAATTTTTTGTCACAAATAAACTTTTTTCTTTCTATAAATCAAAAATTGTTGGTTGTTAGTATCATGTAAGACCAAAATTAAGTGTTGCAAGTGAAGTTGAGATGCACACATCACCACAATAATGGAAGCAAGCAAAGCTACGGAAACAAGACGCAAGAAAAACAGAAACATAGCATGAGAACACACATGAAGTCCAAATGTCGTTATCAAATCCTCGTCACCAGAATTCAAGGACTCATCAAATTCATCGAAAGGTATGCATGTGGGGTCCCCCGGTTGGACCAATTCCACATGGCATAGCGATCTCGTTCCTCAAACCCTCCAATAGACGAAACCCTTTTGGCTCTGCCTGACCAAATTCTAGCGCAAGGACACGTTAGAGCGTGAGGGTCTCTTTCCAGGACACTTCATGTTCATTATTTTTATCTCAAATCTTGAATTTGTTTGCGTGTTTTATCTCTGTCAGAAATACATTTATTGAAAATTGTCTTGGTTTGATTGCACTCTTCTTCATTTCATTATTTATGGTAATGACTGATTGTAGAGTGAGAACAACGCTTCATGAAGACATGGGTGAGAAATTTCAAATGAGTGCTTGAATTTATGGGAGTATGTATGACCAAGATATATAATAAGGTAACAAAAGCGCTATACGGATTGTCATGTTTGATTGAGTGTCCACCAAAGCCTTAATCAATTTATATATCACCCCAAAAAAAAAAAAGCCTTAGTGTGTATAATTTTTAATGGCAATTCATTTAATTCTAAAAAAAACAAGGCTTAAAAGAATTTGTAGACTTTCTAATAAATAAGGTGTTTTTATTTAAAAATGTTGTGTACGATATAAAAAATGTCAAGAAATAATAACATTAAAAATGACACATGTTTTTAAGGATGTGTATGACAACCTTCCCAGAATCAATTCTTTTTTAATTTCTGTTTCCGGGAACAGAAATGAATAGGAATTTCGTTTGGTAAAATCGATTTATTTTTTTGTTCCCAGGATGAACCGGTTTAATTTTTGTGCTAGGGAACAGAAAAAAGAATCAGAAAATTTCTGTTTTTTTTTGTTCCCGGACACAAAATAAGAAACACTTATTTCTCTCAATCACTCTCCACCCCTACCATCATCACCACCACCACCATCATCCCGACACAACTGCCGCCGCCACTATTACCACCACCTCCACTCATCACTTCCACCATGCCACCGTCACCACCATCATCACCACCACCGCTATCACCGTCACCACCACCATCACCACTACCGCTATCAACCACCACCATCATCACAATCACTGTCGTCACCGCCACCATCGCCATCACACGCCACTGCCACCACCCCCTTCGCCACCACTACCACCACCCTCATCACCACCACTGTCACCAATCACCACTACCATTGTTGTAGCCACTACCGTCACCACCACCGCCGTCGCTGCCGCTACCAACCATCACCACCATCGTCACAGGCATTACCGTCACCATCGCCACCATTACACCACTCCCGCCACTACTATCACCACCACCACTGCCACCACCACCACCACTATGATGCCTTCACAACCACCACCACCATGCTACTGCTACCATTGTTTCTGCCACCAACCACCATACCCATCGTCATTGTCGCAGCCACTGCTGTCACCTCCACCACCACCTTCCCCACCACTACCACCATCGCCGCCACTATTACCATCGCCATCGTCGCAGCCACTGCTGTCACAACCGCCACCACTATCTTCACCACGTCACTGCCACCACCACTACCGTATTGTCGCCGCCGCCACCACCACCACAACCACACCATAGGGAAAGAAAAGTGATGATCCGAATTTTTTTTATATTTAATAGGAATTATTTTTTATTATATTATATGTTGTGTAATCAAACACAATTCTCATTCTCGGAATAAAAGTAGAACATGTTATCAAACACATTTTTTTTCTCAGAAACTGTTGCAAGGCATAAAAATAGAAAAGAATTGTTTCTTTTCAAAAACAGTGCTAGGAAATAAAATGATTGTTATGCACACCCTAAAACTAATATTTATAAGTCCATATGCATAGGCAATAGCTGAAAGTACCAGGTATTTTCAATTAATACGAAAGAATACAATTAATTCCAAATATTAATTTGTAAAAGTGTCGAGGTCTCATCCATCTAGGTGGCTAGAGACACTGAATTGAAAATCGAAGAACAAGTGGTGCACAATGGGATAAAGATAATGAGAGTATGCACGACACAGCTTGCAGGCGTGGGATTGCGAAATGTTGAGGTTATTATGTTTCTGTCCACAAGAATTGAGTGGCGGGCCCATTGAAGCAGACCCCAGACCTCTCATAGAAAAGAGGGCCCAATTATCTGAATCATGGCTACTCTTTATTACAGAATCAATTTCACTTTTTAAAAAAATTTCTATCAATTCATAGATTATTATTTGACTAATTTAATTCGATTTCTAACTCGAACTCGAAATTATACTTTAAATTAGAACAAATTTTTGTATCAGTTGATATACATATTAAGTGAATAATTATTTTAATTCTCAAACACAAATTTTAATTTTGCCGCCATAAATATTCCCCGTCACTTTATTTTTTTATTTCTTAATGCAAAAAAAAATAAAATAAAATCAGGGATCAGAAAGGTTATGTTATTTTATTTTTTGGTAGACAAAGGTTATGTTATTTCAATATCAAGGCATTATGCAGTATTAGGTCTGTAAAGGAATTAATTCTTCTCATTTTATAGAAAATAATTTTATCTGATATATAATATAAAAGTATGTGAAGCTCATATAGACTCAGATTAAAAGAAGAGAAAAAAATGAGTTCACACAC
The DNA here is from genome assembly GCF_033153095.1 of Gastrolobium bilobum. Classification (NCBI taxonomy): domain Eukaryota; kingdom Viridiplantae; phylum Streptophyta; class Magnoliopsida; order Fabales; family Fabaceae; genus Gastrolobium; species Gastrolobium bilobum. The sequence goes on along the minus strand of NW_026899607.1, from coordinate 18,632 downwards.
TTTAATATATATATATATATATATATATATATATAAGATTATTTTTTATAATATGAGAAATATTAATTTTTTTGTAAAAATCTGTCCTTAAATGGAGAAATATTGAAAATTTTGCATTTTTAAGAGAAAATAAAGTTTTTGTCCTTAAATGGATTAGTCTTTCCCTAAAATGATGTTGAGATATTTAAAACATAAAGAAAAATGGTTACAATTGTATTTATAAAAGGGAAATAATTTTTTCAGTTGTGACAGAAATTATTTGTCAGCCTCAAATACAAATATTTGATAAAGAGAAACCAATATTTGAGAGAGAGAGAAAGATTATGAGAGAGAAACCAACATTTATGTCTGAGACATAAAAATGATTTTTGTCACGACTGCATGAATTATTTTCCCTTCTATAAATTATTTATTTAAAATATATTAATATCACAAGAATTGAATAACAAAAGTTTTTTTTATTTGCTGTTAAGTAGTATTTAGGCTAACTTATACATAATTTGACTAATTTACTTCTCTAGTCCAATCAAAGGAAAGTCATCCATGCAGAGACTAAGAAATTCATAAAGATGCCAGCAAGGTCTGGCAGAGGTGGCTAAGGAGTCAGTCTATACTCTAAAAGGACATGGGTTCGATTCTCTCTGGCCGCTTTGAGATCTTTGTTGGTGGCTAAACTGTAAAGCGAGTTTAGTTGTCGCTGTCCCTGGCGTAAATCCTCATGGAGGTTGAACAGGTCTGCCTTGGTCCTGGTGGGTTACATACCGATGTCTCCCCCGCCAGATTTTTTGAATACTAAAAAAAAATAAAAAAATTCATAAAGATATTGTTTTGGAACTTACTCCTAGTAATTGGCATTGTTAGGATTCAAATATATATATATGTAAACTCATTTGGACTTAAAAGTTTCATGTTAATCCCTTAAATCATCTCATTTTCTTTTTTTAATATTTTTATCGGTTCATCATTTCATGACTAGTTCGATTCAGGGCAGGTCCTGTGATTAAAGCTTTAAATTCCTTCTAAAAACAGTACAGGAGAGGATCGAAAAATGCATACTTTTATCCCTATCATTTGGTATCTCATTTTACTTTATTACATTATATATCGCTCATTTCAATTTATTTTTATCTATTTAATTAGAGTATGCGTACATGAGAGTAACTTAATTTCTTATTAATGTACCTTTCTCATATTTCGGATTCTAATTATCTTTTATTTAATCATGTATATCCACTTTTTTATTTTTAAATATATTATTTCTTTTAATTTATAATTTGTAAAATTTTAAATGAACTAAAAAAAACCATGCAAATTCATAAGATACTCGTTGGGTGTTAACGGACTGAGCGCCAAATTTTGGTCTTAAAAGACTAAGTCTGTGTTTAAATGTCTTAGCCTGACATAGCTTGTTACCTGTTATGAATATAATTATCGGCATGTGGCCTAATTTGTTTACGAAAAATAAAAGCCTGATTTAGCCTGATTAAAAAAATAAAACAACAAAAATTTATTCAAACAAAATATATGATCCACAACACTAATAATTTCACAAAGATTCATAAATTCAATGTATATCCAAAAAGCATAATATAGAACAAAATCTTTCAAAAAGTCTGTTTAACCAATAAAATGTGATAAAATGAGTTCAGGAGAGAGATCGCTATTATGAATATTATAAAATATATAAAAAATAAAAATTAATATATCAGGCAAGCCTGAGAGGCTCTAAGGCCGAGCTTTAATTTGAATTGAAGTCTGAGGCCTTTTTATTAAATGAGCTTTTATATAAGCTCAAGCCTGATTCCAACAATCAATTTTAGACATGTAAGTCTAGGCCTTCACGAGTTGTGCCAAAGACTACTGAAAGACTCCTGATTTATTTAGCACCCCTACTCATCAGTTATCATTTATTTATAAAAACCCAAAAAAGAAAACAAACTATCATTTATTTATAAGAGAAGATTTAATTCTTTCGTTTGTGTCTCCTTTTTTCTAACCAAAAAATAAAATAAATAAACATATCTTTCCGCTTCAATTTTGTCCTAAAATCATTAGTGTTTGGGGACTTGAATTAACCATTAACTTCGAGGGCAAAAATGTGTGGTGGAGCGGTACTTCTTGCCGCGCCAATAGAAACTAATGGGGCGTTTGGTACAGGAGAAATTTTTATTTGTCCGGGAATCTCAATTTTCAAAAATATGATTTTTACATTCAGTTTACCATAATATCCGGAAATTTAAAATTTAGAAAAATTCAGTTTCCCGGGAATCCGGCCAAATGCCGTGTACCAAACGCCCCCTAAGGTAGAAAATATTTAAAGAAGGGATTCACTGATCTCATGTAAAGAGAGTACTTTCTCTCTCACACACACACACATATATATATATATATTTTCCTTTGATATTAGTATCAAATTAAAAAGTTTGACATAAAATTTTAATCGTTGATTTTCGTCGCCAATGTGACGATTATAATTTATTGAGAAGTAATAATTATTTAATATGTGTGACCTAATAAATTATAACAGTTAGATTTATGAAAATCAACGATTAAGATTTGGTACCAAAATTCTTAGTTTGACACTGATGTCAAAAGATCATGCCCCTACATGTTCCTGCCCATACATATAGGATCAGGATCCTTTGACACCAGTGTCAAACTTTAAAATTTGACATCAAATCCTAATTATTGATTTCCGTCAATTAACGGTTATCATTTATTGATAATCAAACTTATTAATTTATTATTAATTTCCAAGAAATGATAAGCGTCAAACTTTGAAACTTCATACCAATTCTAACCGTTAATTTTTGTCAATCAACGGTTATCATTTCCACAAATCAAATTATCAACGGTTATTATTTTCGCTAATCAAATTTATTAATTAATCATTAATTTCTAATAAATGATAACCGTTGATGTCCGCCAATCAACGGTTATCATTTATTCGGAATCAAACTTATTAATTAATATTAATTTCCAATAAATAATAATCGTTGATTAGCAGAAATCAATGATTAAGATTTAGTGTTAAATTTCAAAATTTAACACATTGTCAAAAGATACTACATGTAATATATATATATATATATATATATATATATATATATATATATATATATATATATATAGGGACAAGATATTCTTACACTGGTGTAAGAGTTAGAAGTCTTACACTCAATCTTGACCATTGATCCACTTGTATCAAATGGCTCACATTACTAAAAAAATTGAGCCCTTAGATATAAATGAGATCAGTGGACAAGATTAAGAGTGTAACTTACACTGGTGTAAAATGATCCTAACCCATATATATATATATATATATATATATATATATAGGATCCTTTGAACCAGTGTCAAATTTGAAGTTTGACACCTCATCTGAGAGTTGTTAGATCAAAAAGATCAATTGTGTCACATGCTTACAAATCAGAGTAGTTGATCTTTTTTTATCTAATGGTTCTCAGATGAGGTGTCAAATTTCAAATTTGACACTGGTATCAAAGGATCATATCTCATATATATATGAGATTTACATTTCTGCAGCTGTTGTACGTGCAGCAATCAAATACTTGCCACATATATACTTGAAAGCATTAAATGTGGGGAATCATAACTATACAAATGATGAAAGCATTAAATGTGGAGAATCATAATCATACACCTGTCGTTGTTATACGTAAAGCGGCTGCAGAAATAATTTTACCTATATATATGGGTTTTATAAGAGTTATGTTGTAGGAAAAGTGATTGTGTAATGTTATAGAGATTCGTTTTGCGTGCCATAATTTTCTTTTTCTTTTTTCTTCAAAAAGTGTGGGCCCCACAAAATGTTTTGTGTGTAGAAAAGTTTGTTGTGTCATGTTAAATGACAAATGCAAACCCCTATATATATATGTGTGTGTGTGTGTGGGTTTTATAATTCTTATGTAACATGAGAATTAAAATTTTCTTACACACCCTTCGATTTTCGTGTCGATATGAATTTCACACAAGATTTTTTTTAATATATGGGTCTCACATACTTTTTATCTTTGTGACATAAGAATTCTCTTCTTATGTAACATGAAAATTATAAAGCACTATATATATGGTGCAATCAGTGAGTTCATGTTATGTATAATCCGGTGCTTTAGATTTCAACCATTTTTACAAGCATTTATGGTGTTTTATATAGATGGTGATGTATATGATGAATCTTATATTGTTGAACGATACTAATGTCATGGCGTGATTGGTGGTGATTTTGAATTTTAGAGAATTGGACGTTATGCATTTAATATTACGTAAAAGTTGAATTATTATTCTGTCTTACATTAGGATGAGTAAGGTCAAGACTCAAGAGACAAATCCGTAACAGTTATATTATTAGGTTATGGCAAAATTAAATTTCCTGTCGGAGCAAGTTGCTCATCTCCTATCACTTTCAGTTAATAAAACGTCCTTAACTTTTCTTTTCTTTTTCAAAAATCTGATGGGACCCAATTTGCTTCTCTTTGCAGGAAAAGTTGCTAATCTGAAGAAATACAAAGCCCTTAGTTTATTAGTGAGTAAAATTGTTAGTTGTTAATTTGATCCGTGCAGCCTTTTTTCACAATTTTTGGTAATCTAATATGGGGTTGCTATACTTTCTCCAAAGCAGAATAGAATACAGAATTAACAAATAGCCAAAATATAGAAAACAAACACTCGATTATAGTTCTCTACTTATTAACATAGAAACTACATATTCGGCCGCATTAAGAATAACCCAGCAACTAATTAAAATGATCACTTAAGTCCAACCAAACGGATAGAAACATCCTCCTGTTAAATCTAAAATTATGAATCATGCAATGATTATAAAATACCAAACGTTAATAAATCAGAGTTGTAATTATGTGTACCTTGTTGGGCCATCACAAAGTCGGAGAAGAACGGTTGGAAATATGGGAACAGGATGCTAGAGTCTTCCTCTCTATTGCCTATTCAGAAATTGGCAGCCTTCAGCACATGGGAGCATGATGGCTAATGGAGCTTAGCTCCAATATAAATAGGCTAGAGAGGGGACCTAGCCAATAACCCAGAAAAGAGTCTGTGTCCACTGGGTCCACCCATCATGGAAAACCAGGGTCACACTAAAGCCTACACTGCTGCCCAACTAGGCCCAATAACAACAGATGTCAGAAGCTCAATTCAATGTGATCACAATGGGCTAGTTATAATAATAATATTGGAATATCCATTAACCCGATTAATTTTAAAAGACAAAACTTATTAATTAATATTGCCCATAAAATAATATTTCTAACATTCTCCCACTTGGGCTATATTAATTAATTTAATATTATTTTGAAAATCATTTTATTTCGAAAACGACTCTATCGGGTTAATAACTAGAAAATAATTTTACGTGGCCACAATTTCGAAAAGTAATATTCCAATTCCAGCATCTCAACACAATTCAATCCAACATAACCTCATCATAGGAATATGACGATCAATATACCGAAAATATCATGGCATACGACCTTCCGTACTCACATACAATGAGTATTACATCTTCATGAATCAGGGCCTAGTAGTGTAGTAAGAATTAGTGCCAAAATGTGATCAACAGTGTAACACACTAATTCTTATCGGTCCTCAATGTAACTTCTCAACAACATGAAATTACATTAGTGCAATTTCCAAGCAACATGAAATTACACTCTGTAATGCAACTTCTCAACAACATGAAATTGCATTACCACAATTTCTAAACAACATGAAATTGCTTTGCTTAAATAAGCCAGTATGTCACAGTACAACATGAGATCTCAACAGTGACAATTATATATCTTTAAACTTTACAACATGTTTAAAGACAATTATACTTCTCAGTCGACAATAGAATAATAATAACAAAATCATGATGATCATCAATAATTCTCAAGAAATATCAGTCTACAAGCAAAATAACTGAAAGCAAGGAAAAAAATAAACATGACTCCCACTAATCAAGGGAATGAAAAGAGTCAAAGATACCCATATTCTTCACATGTTCCTTGAACAATACGGGTCGCAAACCCTTTGTCAATGGATCTGCCAACATGAAATCGGTTCTGATATTTTGAATAGCAATGTCACCTTTTTTAACCAAGTCCTTCACTGTGTAGTATTTGATTTCCATATGTTTAGATGCATTGTTAACCTTGTCATTCTTGGAATAGAACACAGCTGCAGTATTATCACAATAGATCACCATAGGTTTGGATATAGAGTTCACTATGCGCAAATCAGAGATCAAATTTCTCAGCCAGACTGCCTGAATAGAAGCACCATAACAAGCTACAAACTCAGCATACATTGTAGAACTCGTGATAAGAGTTTGCTTTGTGCTTTTCCATGAGATAGCACCACCAGCCAACATAAAAATGTATCCAGAAGTCGATTTTCTATCATCTGAGCAACCAGTAAAATCAGCATCCGAATAACCAATTACCTTGAGATCTTCTACTCTTTTATATACAAGCATGAAATCCTTTGTGCGCTGCAGATATCTCATTACTTTCTTGGCGGCAACCCAGTGATCATGACCTGCATTTGACAAATATCTCCCGAGAGTATTTACAGCAAAAGCAATATCAGGTCTGGTGCATACTTGTGCGTACATAAGGCTTCCAACTGCACTATCATAGGGAATATTTTTCATCGCTTCCTTTTCAACATCATTTTAGGACACTGCTCTTTACTTAATTTGTCTCCCTTTACAACTGGAGCATCACCAGGTCTGCAAGATTGCATATTAAATCTCTTTAGCACACGATCAATATAGCTTTTTTGTGATAACCCCAGAACTTTTTTAGATCTGTCACGGTGAATCTCAATGCCCATAACAAAAGAAGCATCACCAAGGTCTTTCATCTCAAAATTTCTGGAGAGAATAGCTTTCGTCTCATTCAATAAATCAACATTATTATTAGCAAGCAAAATGTCATCTACATAAAGTACTAAGAAGATATATCTACTCCCACTTACTTTCATGTAGATGCATTGGTCAAATTTATTATCCTCAAAACCGTGTGATCTTACAACCTTGTCAAATTTCAAGTACCACTGACGTGACGCTTGTTTAAGACCATAGATGGACCGCTGAAGTTTACACACCATGCCTTCCTTGCCAGCTTCTTTAAAACCTTCGGGCTGCAACATATATACTTCCTCTTCAAGGATTCCATTAAGAAAAGTTGTTTTCACATCCATTTGATGAAGCTCTAGATCAAAATGAGCCACTAATGCCATGATTATCCTGAAGGAATCTTTAGTAGATACCGGAGAAAAAGTTTCAGTGAAGTCAATGCCCTCTCTCTGTGTGTAGCCTTTTGCAACTAATCTTGCCTTGAATCTTTCTATCTGACCCTTATTATCTTTCTTTGTTTTGAATACTCATTTACAGCCAATAGATCTGTGCCCGTCAGGTAAATCAACAAGTTCCCATACCTGATTTGCAGAAAAGGAATTCATCTCATCTTTCATAGCTTTCAACCATTCATCTGCTTGGTCACTTTCAAGAGCCTCTTCATAGGTCACATGATCAAATATCTCCTCAATCATAGAATCATTTTCACCAAGATAGACTATGAAATCATTAGTGATAGTAGGTCTTCTTTCTCTTTGCGACCTTCTCAATGGTACAATTGGAACCTCTTCAGGTAACTGAGTAGTTTCAAGTTCTACAGAGGGAGCTGGTTCATTAACAACAGGAGCTGCCATTCTCTGAGTTTCCCAAGTCAAAGCATCATTTGAAGAAAGCACAGGTATAAATATAGTTTCAGATGATTCTCCACTTTCATAAGAGTGAGAAGAAGTCATTTCAGCAACATCAAACTCTAGAAATTTTGCAACTTGTGATTCAACAATTCTGGTGCCACGGGAAGGACAATAAAATTTATACCCTTTAGAGTGATTAGGGTATCCAATAAAGTAACATCTGGTGGTTCTTGGTTCCGACTTCTTTTGAAAAGGATCATAAATCTTCACTTCTGATGGACAACCCCAAACTCGAAGATGATTTAAGCTGGGCTTTCTACCAGTCCATAACTCAAAAGGTGTCTTTGGGACAGACTTACTAGGCACACGATTCAGAATATACGCCGCTGTTTTAATTGCTTCACCCCATAAAAACTCAGGTAAATTAGATCTGCTCATCATACTTCTTTTCATCTCAATAAGGGTACGATTTCGTCTTTCAGATACACCATTCTGTTCAGGACTACCAGGCATCGTATATTGAGCGATAATACCACAATCTTGCAAGTATTTAGCAAAAGGCCCCATGTGCTGCCCAGTTTCAGTATATCTCCCATAGTACTCACCACCACGATCAGATCTAACAACTTTGATGACTTTTCCCAATTGTTTTTCAACTTCAGTGCGGAATACTTTAAACACATCAAGAGCCTCAGTCTTCTCCTTAATTAAAAACACATAACCATAGCGAGAGAAATCATCAATGAAGGTGATGAAAAATTTCTGGCCATACAAAGTGGTGGCATAAGGCCCACTAATATCTGTGTGAATAATCTCCAGTAATTCTTGACTACGAGTAGCACCTTTTTTCTTAGTTTTAGTTAATTTTCCTCTCACGCAATCAACACAAATCTCAACATCGTCTAATTCAAGAGGAGGAAGGATTTCAGATGTGATGAGTCTATTAACCCTTTCTTTAGAGATATGCCCTAGACGCTTATGCCAAAGCAAAGAAGATTTTTCTTTGATTAAACACCTTTTACTCACACCAGATTCAACATTCAACGAGCAATATGGGTCATCAGAAGACAAAGACAATTTATATAAACCATCATCCATAACACAATTTCCAATAATCTTAGAATCAAAAAACACATCCACTTTTTTATTAGCAAAATGAAAACAATATCCAACATTGTCCAAGGATGAAAGGGAAACTAAGTTCCTTCTAAAGTCTGGAACATAGAAAACATTATTTAAAACTAGTCTATAGCCAGAATCTAGTTGCAGAAAAATAGTGCCAACAAGCTGCACGTCTACGCCCACATCATTTCCAACTTTAAGCTTTGACTCCCTCAGACTTGGTTTCCTCAGGTTTGTTAGACCCTGCAAAGTAGATGTTACATGGACAGAAGCACCAGAATCCATCCACCAAGAGTTTAAAGGGACATCAATTATATTTGATTCAAAACATACCAATAACTCACCTTGGCCCTTTTGTTTCTTAGCTAACCAAGCCTTAAACTTGTAGCAATTGGTCCTCTTGTGACCCTTTACCTTGCAATGAAAACATTTTATAACCGCTCCTCCATATTTATCATCATTGCCCTTCCTTTTGAAATTCTGAGATTGCTTAGGAGCAAGAGAATTGTGCCTTTTAAACTTTCCTTTATTCTTGTTGAAGAATTTTGTTTTATCCTTGATGGATAAAAGAGCAAAAGCAGACTCATCCTTTTCTTTCTTTAACTTGTCTTCTTCAGCAACACATTTCCCAATGAGATCGTTAACACCCCAAGTTTCATTCTGCGCAGTATAAGCAGTTTTAATCTGGCTAAAATCAGCAGGCAAAACATTCAGAACATGATGCACAATAAAATCATCCTGAAAAACGATATTATGGCCCTTCAACTTGGTTTGAATGTGGACCATCCTCAGAATAAATTCTCGTATCCCGATTGAAGCGTTATATTTCATATTAGTCAGTTCATTCACCAGATACCCAGCCTCAGCTTTGTTTGAAATTTTAAATCTCTCACCAACAGCATCAAGAAAGGCTTTAGCAGTCAAATTTTCAGGCAAACCACTGAGCAGATGCTCAGCAATCGACCTCTTCATAGCAATAAGGCTCAAACGATTGGATTTCTCCCATCTCGCATAATGGGCTCTCTGACTGTCAGTGCTCTCATCAGTGGGTCTACGCGGTTCATTTTGACGTAAGGCAAAGTCTAAATCAACAATTCCCAGCGCAAATTCAATGTCTTGTTTCCACTTCTTGTAATTCGATCCAGTCAGCATTTCGACAGTGGCATTATTATTGTTAAGAGCGAAGTTAACTGATTGACACATATAATGCAATAAATTAGTCATGAGCAATAACAAAAATAATTAAATATCATAGACTCCCCTTTGGGCAGAGTATATAATACATAATTATTTTTCATCACATGAAGATTTAACAATGGAGAGAATTATACATAATTGTCTAAAACTTATCCCCTTTGGGCAGATAAATTTTATAAATTATATATCTCCTTAATTCCAAAAATCGTCATATGTAATTTTCAAAAAATTTACCCCCTTTGGGCAGATAAATAATTTTCAATTACATATTCCCATCAATAACATTTATCTTCATGTAATTTATTATTATATATTAAAAACCCCCTTTGGGAAGGTAATTAACATATAATAATTATTAAACAACAATAATAACTCATGAATCAAACATGCTCAAACAACACGAAACACTTTTCCAACATGTGTTTCTTGAAAAAAAAATATTGCATTTGTCAACCAAAAGAATTCACTCATTGTCAATCACAATTATTATAATTGTGTATCAAAATAATATTTAAGTTATATCATTACGGGGTGTATTAAGCTATTCTGAAATATATATAAAATTCGAATAAAGGCAGCATGTACAGCGAAATAATAAAAAGCACAAACTGATAATGCATCCACAAGGATAAGACTTCAGATTTAATGGAAACAAGGATAAGACTTTTATTTTGAATAAATATTCAAAATTCAATGAGTTATTATACATGCTGTGCAACCAGGATAATTATCTAATATCTTATAAAACTCGATGAGTCATAAAACTGACAATGATTTTGAATAAATACTGGAGAATATTTACGTGTTGTTTTGCAAATATAGATTATCGCCAACGATATATATATATATATAGTTACGTGTTGTTTTGAAAATATATATATATTTATATATATATATATATATATATATATATATATATATATATATAAACGATATATCCAGTCAACAAGGTAAAAAGAATAACAATATATATATATCCAACTTTATCCTAGAATATAATAACAATATATATCGAGTTGTTACTGGTTTATCGCAAACGGTAAAAAAAATTTCTTTTGTTTATAATTGATAACAAGTAAAATATTTAAAGCTCCCTTTAAAATCGGAACCGAAAAACAAGTACACAGAAAATCATGCCCACGATATATCTCACTTGAATAGTTGTTATATGTTACTTGAATAATAAATCTTACGTGGGATATATCTTGATAAAACGGTAAAAAAAAAATAAAAAATTACGTGGGACCTAATAAAGTTGTCAAGGTCATTGTGGGGTGGGGTTTTAGAAATTCAGAAACCCATTCAACGAATCAGTCTTCTCTGCTAACAATGGCGAATTGTTGAACAAAAGTAAAAAAAATTCTAATGATCTTCCCGTTCATGATTCACCTTACAATTATTGAAAAAAAAAAATAATACAGACTAGTATTGTCCTCAACACGTAAACATTCAAAACATATAATACTGTACATTCAAAACATCTATGTACGCTAGCTAGAAATCATAAAAAAAATGCAAGATAGAATTGCACAGAAAACAATGATAAATAAAGATAACGCTACACGTGAATTCTCAACCGAACAAATAAAGTTATATTGGATTCTATAATCATATACATGTGGCTCTGATACCAAATGTTAAATCTCAAATTATGAATCATGCAATGATTATAAAATACCAAATGTTAATAAATCAGAGTTGTAATTATGTGTACCTTGTTGGGCCATCACAAAGTCGGAGAAGAACGGTTGGAAATATGGGAACAAGATGCTAGAGTCTTCCTCTCTATTGCCTATTCAGAAATTGGCAGCCTTCAGCAGATGGGAGCATGATGGCTAATGGAGCTTAGCTCCAATATAAATAGGCTAGAGAGGGGACCTAGCCAATAACCCAGAAAAGAGTCTGTGTCCACTGGGTCCACCCATCATGGAAAACCAGGGTCACACTAAAGCCTACACTGCTGCCCAACTAGGCCCAATAACAACAGATGCCAGAAGCCCAATTCAATGTGATCACAATGGGCTAGTTATAATAATAATATTGGAATATCCATTAACCCGATTAATTTTAAAAGACAAAACTTATTAATTAATATTGCCCATAAAATAATAATTCTAACAACGGGGTGTTGGGTGATTCATGTCTCTGTTTCTCTTAATTTTCTCCTTGTTTTGCAACTCTCTTTTTTTCTCCTGTAAAATATGTGCCCTCTCATAACAAAATTGTTTAATTATTTTTTACTCTATATTATTTATTATTATTAAGGGCTTGAAAATCCTTTTACTTGGTTCTTTTGCTAAAAATTGTGCTTATACCAACTAACAAAATTTGAATGCTACTTTCCTTTCAATAAAAGGCTTGGTGTCACAAGGCTTGATTGTAGTTGTTCCCATCATATGTGCTTCATTTTAATGACAATTACATGATGATTTCAACAGCTTTTGCTCTTGGTTTTGGAGAAGAAGTTGGGGATTCAGAAACTTTCGAATGAGGTTTGTTAAATATTTATTTTTCCTTCCATGAAGATGATCTTCTCTGATATTTTTGTTCCTTTTTTTTCTTTTTTATTCAAGTCATATTTATTGTTTTTAATGTTTTCTTAAGATTTTAATGCTTGATTTCAGGAAGTTAAAGATTTGGCTCAACCTCAATGTATAGTTGATGATAATGACAATGATATGATAGATGAACCTAGTGAAGAGTCAGAAGCAGAGGAGGATTGGTTGGATTCTGTTTGTGCGCTTTGTGACAATGGTGGTAAACTTTTGTGGTATGAATTCTTTTTCATATGGGTTAATTTATTATAATGTTTTATTTCTGTCTTGTGTATCTGTGACTATAGATAATTTTGTTAAGAATTATAGGAATAGTAACTCTGAATAGTAATATATTATATTCACATGGTGTGTAATAATGATATATGAAATGCTATTAAAATGGTTCTATTTATACTAATCTTTAAGTCAAGTACTAGTACCATATGACCAAGGTTATCAAATCGTGATTGTGTGTGTAAGATTTAAAGACGCGCGCACACACACGCTCGCGCACGCACGTGTGTGTGTGGGGTGCTAAATGTGTGAATAAAAGAAAAAATCATTAGTCATAAGGTCATATAGTTGATTCTTGTCATCAACACATATCTAAGCTCATAAATAAAAAAATCATAATACATAACTGCATATGTAACCTAGTCTAAAAGTAGTTATCCTCCTACTTATCAGTCATCAAGTCTAGCATTATTACTATAACGATGAGTTGAGTCATCATCTAACATAATTAATCCTTCATCTTCTTCCTCTTCAGTCTTACTATCATCATCTCCTATACCTTATTCATCAGTATGAATGCCTTTTCCTTTATCATTCTTGTGGGAATTCCCTTACTCCTACCCTAACAAGTTGAGGTTTGATGGGGAGTGGTTTTATTTATTTATTTATTTTGGATGACTAATTGAGTATATAATATATTCTAAAGAAATTCTAAATGAGTCTAAACTTATTCTAAATAAATTCTAACAAATTTCTTATAATGAATTATATGATTTTCTCATTTGCTTCCTTGTTGTAGAATAGTATTTGTTTATATTCATAATTTTAACTTATTGAATGATAATGCAGTTGCGATGGAGCGTGCATGAGGTCATTTCATGCTACTGAGGAGGATGGTAGAGACTCTAATTGTGATTCTCTTGGTTTTACCCGAAAGGAAGTCAATGTATGATAATGTTATTTTCTTTTTATATGTATTTTAGCTGTCCTTTTCCACTTCATATAATCATGTAGAAATTTATTTTCTTGTGGCAAAAATTTGCAGTTGATCCAGAGCTTTTATTGTAAGAATTGTAAATATAATCAGCACCAATGTTTTGCATGTGGCAAGCTGGGATCTTCTGATAAAGTTAAGGGTGCTGAGGTATGGCTATGGCAAATAAAATCGCTTGCTCTTTACTTGTTGATTAGTTCATTTATATATTTTTCCATAGCTGGATGATGTGCCACCTAATCCTTGTTAGTCTTTTTAATACAAATTATTCTTTGTTACAATTTTAATCGAGGAGAAAGAGCTTTTAGCATATTCGGCTTTGCTTCTACTTTTAATGAAAGTTTTGGTGATGTATGTGGTGGCACCTTGTTGTAAACGCAAACATCAATGAAGGTCCTAATGGCCACTGAAGATCTCTTGTGCAATTCATTATCTCTATTGCTTTATATTTTGGTTTCTTTGGGGTTTATTGAGTCATGGATCATTCAGTAAATGAGTTGTTTCCTGGCTGGAATGGCTAACCAGAGATCTTAAAAGTTTTGGACGAAGTAGCTATACCTCATTTGAAAGACATGTTTCTGTATTTATACTATTTTTTATTTAATTTTATATTATAGATGCAATTTTTTATTTTCTTTATAAGCCTTCCAGTTCAGATGAGCTGGATGTCAAACGATTTGCACAGAATCCCTGAAAATGATTGGAGCTGATTTTTTTATTTTTTTTGCTACACACATTCTGTAGCCAGCCCAAGCTTGCCTATTGAACAAATTTTGGGGGGAAATACCTTGTATGTTGTAGACCTTATGACCTGAAATGTGAGAAGGGGAAGGGCAATTCCCATATATTTTCCACAACATGCGCTTTGAATCTCTCACTTGCTTTTTGTATTTTTCTCTTCGACAAATATTGACATCCACAAAAATAACCTTCTTCATGGATGCTTTAAATCTGTATTTCAAGAGTTCATGCTGCCTTTATCAGGGTTGAGTTGCCATGATGTTGGTGTTTGACTTTGCAGTACATTGTTTGATTCCTTTGAATTATGATGATTTAAGCCCTATCCAAAAGTACGAGGCAACCTGTTTAAATGGAAAACGCCTAGTTTATAAAAGATAAATTAAATTTTTGCTCAACAGTTTCTTTTACTTATTTTCCGTACAACCTTGATAAGTTAGGAAAACATTGAGGTTTTGGTGAACCTTGTAATATTGGCTGTGCTTCCAAGCTTACCTTCCACATGCCAAGTTAAGTTGTTTATGTATCCTTGTTCTCCTATCATGCATTCCTGTGAAATATTGATTTGAAGACTTAGTTCTCCTGCTTCAAAGTCTGTAATATCTGGTCTTGATTTCGATTGATTTGTTAAGATAGTGGCTTTTGGAAACAAGAGGCTTTTTTCAGGAGCCTCCTTCTATTGTACGGAACTAAGTTATTTTGGGAATTCCTCTTTCAGGTCACTAAATGTTCTTCTGCAACCTGTGGCCGTTTTTATCATCCACGTTGTGTTGCGAAGTTACTTCCCATGGTAGTTAAGTTTAAGCATGTTGGAGAGGAACTTGAGAAAAATATCGCGGATGGTCATCCTTTTATTTGTCCCGTTCATTATTGTTGTGTCTGTAAAGAATTGGAAAATAAGATGGAACCTGAGTTGCAACTGGCTGTTTGTAGGCGTTGTCCAAAGTCCTATCATCGCAAATGTTTGCCAAGGTTATTTCTCTCCTTTTCTGTGTTTCTTGTCTTCATTTTAATATTTTAATTGATATTGTCCAAACAACTGACTCTCAAGTTGCTTTTATCAGACAGATCTCTTTTGATGATGAAGATAATTTACCAAGGGCTTGGGAAGGTCTTCTATCAAACAATCGCATTCTTATATATTGTTTGTAAGTGTTATATGGGTGTTTTTGTTTTTTCAATTAGCCCTTTTAGACCGCTACTTAAGTTTTTTTACTGTTACTTGGAACAGAAATCATGAGATTGATGATGAACTTGGGACTCCCAAAAGAGATCATTTAAAATTCCCCAATGTTAAAGGCACTTATCCAGAAATTAATGCTGCTGATGAGAGGACAAAACCTGCGGACAAAGGGAGAGTTATATTGAAGAAGAACAATGTTGGCAAAGATAAGGGACCTAATTTGATTGGAAGACTGTCATCTGGGGAACTTAGTAAGAAGAAAAAACCAAAGTCAAATGAAATGAATAAGGGTTATGAGCGAATCAAGCCTGTCAATCAGGTTGATAATGAGACCCCGTTGGTTGAGCCTATTAGAAAGTTGAGTTGTTCACTGCCTTTATCAGATGCTGATTCAGAGAAGAGGTGTCTAATCTGACTTCTGAGTTGCTTATTTTCTTGCTATTGATTCTTTTTGTTCTTTCAGAGTATTTCTTTAATGGTTGGCATTATGATGTAATTCCTTTGATTCTTGTCTGAAACTTGAATGCTGACATTATTTCCTCCCATGTAGTTTGTTGGCCTTGTTTAAAGAAGCTAGATCATCAGTTACGTTGGAGAGTGTAAAGCGCAAGCTTGCTTTTACTCATACTCACGCATTCAGAAATGTTCTGGAGGAGACAATTACAAAGGGGAAGCTGGAAGGATCAGTCGATGTATGTACCTATTTTTATTAATGTGTGTCTCTTTGTGGATTTTCTTGTACGATTATGTGTTCTGTCGTGTGTATATACAGGCTGCTCAAACAGCTCTAAGGAAGCTAGAGAGTGAGTGCAGCATTCAGGATGTAGAAGCTGTTTGTGACCCTGATGTTCTGAAACAGATATTTATGTGCAAGGTACATACCTATTTTCGGATTACTTCTGAGAATTTTAATTATTGCTGCTTAAATAATCAAAATACCAATTTAACTCAAAAACTTAAGTTGTTGGGCTATAAAGCACCGACAGTTTAAAAAACCTGAAGAGTCGGTGTCGTCGACACGTATCCGACATGTTGTCAACATTTCCGACACGTTGACCAATCCGATACACGAATTTGACCAATCCAATTCGTGAATTTGATCGTGTCCGACATAGTCAAATGACATTTTTGCAATAAAATTATAATTTTTAAAAATAAAAAATACATTAATAAAATTATAATTTTAAAAAAATTAAAATACATTTAATAAAATGTATATTCTTTCTTTCTTCTCTTTTTCTTCTTTGTTTTCGATTTCCACTATTTTGTTTTCTTCTTCTTACTTTTTTTTCTCTCTCTTCTTTCTTCTCTTCCTCTTCGTTTTCAATTTTCACTGTTTTTTTTTTCTTACCTTTTTATTTTATTTTATTTCTTTGCCTTCTTTCTTCTTTTATCTGTTATTTTTCCCTTTGTTTTTTTTCTCTTTCTTCTTTCGATTTCCACTGCGTATTATGTGTCATAATAAGATTGTCTGTTACGTTATTTTGAATAATAAGAATTTCATAATAATATGGCCTCTGCTCCGTCTCTCTCGTCTGTTGTTTCAATTTGACACACATCAACTGCTCTTTGGTGGTTTTCTGGCCAAGCCTCACCTCTGCAGTTTGCATTCTTCACCCTGTTGAGTACTTTAGTTTTGTGTCTGTCTGCCTCTGTTCAGTTCAGTTTTTTCCTGTATAATTATATCCCTTGGTATGTAGGTTTTTTGGGTTTGATTAAACCGGGCATGTGATAAAAGCAAAAGGGTACTGGAGGAATATGCTTCAGATATGACCATACTTTTTATTGTGTTCAAATGAATTTCTTTTTTGGCCATCACATACATAGTATTCATACCAATTATATTTAGTTTGCATGTTACCTATGTATCCATATTAATATTCATAATTGCATCCATCTAGCATTGCTTAAAGAATGATTTTTTACATTTGCAGATTATTGATAAACTACATTGGTATGTTCAGAATGGTGATACAGTAAGTACTACTATTCTTGTGCACATATTTGGTCCTTTACCTCCATTTGCATGAATTTTGTCATTAAACTCGTTTATATTCACCTGAAACTGAGTGACAATAATAACAGAATTGTCATTCTATCAAATCTTCAGTTTCTAGTTTCTTCTTGGAATATTTGCTGTAAAATGATTTGAGGGAACTTAATATTGTCGGCTTTTGGCAGTTCTCTGTTGCTCTGACTTTTGTCCTCAATTTGCTTTAAATCTTTGCTTTTATATTTCTTCAGTTTTTCCCTTTAGATTTCACACTTGTCTACTTGAATTTTCTTTATCTGGCATTTATGTACAACAAAGTATCTGATTTTCCTGGTCAAATTATTATTTTCTGTCTGTTTGATTACCATTCTGGACATTGTTAATATATTTCTGATACTTGATGTTGAATACCTGATTGGCATGGTTACTTCTGGTCAGATTGTGGACTTTTGTTGTGGTGCTAATGATTTTAGCATCCTTATGAAGAAAAAGCTTGAGGAGACCGGAAAGAAATGCTCATACAGAAACTATGATTTACTTCCAACAAAGGTGAATATACATTTAGAAGTTGTATCGCTCTAATTGTTGTAATTCAATTTTTGCTTCCTGTCAGTTGCATAATGTGATGATTGGTTATAAATTGACAGTTATATATGTTGAAATATTGAAAAAGTGTGTGTGTGTTCGTATTACATGTATTGTGACTATTTTTTAAGAAGTTGGCCGAGTTTTTGAATATTCACCCATTTCTAATATTCCAGTTTATCAATGATCTCTTCTCTGTACTTTTTGCTGCTGCCCCATTGTATTCGAAGATAACACAATCTTTAAATCTTTATTGGTTTGGGAACGTACTTAACTCTAGTGCTTGTGGATCTTTGTTTATAGTCATATTTGCTT